>NW_011888792.1:11328527-11461310 GCF_000151845.1 Pteropus vampyrus
TCTATGAGTTTAAAAAAAGAGAGAGGGGCTTCATATCATATAACAGCCTCCAGAGTTATATCCTTTATCAGGTTTTAAAGTTATGTCCCAAGTCTGTGGTCTGGCTAGACTCTCAGTAGGTCGCCTGCTTCCTGGTGATGGAGTCAAAGCTTAAAGGGGACCAGTTTGCTGAGGGCCATCTTGAGGGATAGGTTTGCAGTCTTGAAATACCCAGAGTGAACTAATCTTCCAGTGCTATTCTGCATGAAGTATAAAAGTATAAACTTCCCTACTATATGAATGTAAATTAACCCAAATATCTAAGACTGCTATAACACTGATAATTCTGTATCTTGTGCTGCTTGATTGGTCTGCAAACTAGGCTCACCAAAGTGTTACCTTAGGATTCAGTCCTTCACTTTATTTCCAACTTAGTTGGCCAGAGCATCATAACTATGACCATTTCTTTTACAGTCTATTTCAATTTCAAGTCATTGGAAGGCATTACTAAAAAAGAATATGGAGTCTCATTCTCTGAACTTTTCAAAGTCAGAAGGAGAAGAAAACATCTTTCCTGGGTGTTTGAGATAAACTCCAAGCACTCTCAGAATCTTTTCCAACCTATGAATCTCTGATGGTTAATAATCGGTTCAATCTTCTGAGATACCCAGCAATTCCACTTCTAGGAATCTTCCTTACAGAAACACTGGCACGAGTTCACAAAAATGAAAACACTGCCAGGGTCACTGCAGCAGTTTGTAATCACAAAAAAAAAAAAAAAAAAAGTGAAACAATCTAAATAGCCAGCAGTTGAGGAATGGTTTATTAATGACCATCCAAACTACAAAACACTGTGAAGCCATTAAAAATAATAAGATAGGTCTCTATTTACTGACATGAAAATGTATTCAGTGAAAAAAGGAAGATGCAGAACAAAATGTATTGTGTTACCATCTTCAGAAAAAATACAACTGTATGTATATAGAGACAGATTATATAAAACAAAGATGTTTTAGAGAGATATAAGTGTAAATATATAGTCACGTATATTTCTGTTTTGTGATATTCAGGTAAAAATATTTGTATGATATGCTTATATACACATCCATTTGCATATGCATAAAAAATCAGGAATAATTAACTCAGGCTGCTCTAACAAATACCATCCACTGGTGACTGAAATGACATGCATTTATTTCTCACAGTTTTAGAGGCTGGGAAGCCCAAGATCAAGGTGCCAGCAGATTTGGTTCTTGATGAAAGTTCACTTCCTGGCTTATAGACAACCATGTTTTTATTATACCCTGACAAGGTGGGGAGGGAAAGAGAAAGAGAGAAAGAGGAACCAAGCCTCTAGATAGTGAGATTGGGAAGGGAAGACTTTAACTTTATACTTGTACACACTACTGTATTTATTTAGGTTTCCAAGCAATACCCCCAAATTGAGACCTCCTTCCTCTCTTGGGTTCTGATCAAGTTAAGAAGTAATACAAAAATAAAACAGATGAGAGGCTAAAATGTAACCTTTTTTACTGATTGAGGCTAGAGTAGAGGAGGTAGCTTAGTGTGAAAACCAAAGCAAATCTAGCTGCCTAGACTCAAGAACTGAGGCCATCTCTACAAGCCAGGCCTATACCGGGCTGAGGTAGACTCCCAGCCTCAGGGACAACATGGGCTCTTGGTAGGCAGGCCTCTGTCTGGGAAGAAGGAGGTTGACAGCCGAGCTGGCCCACTTATTCATGCAAAATTCACCAATTAGGTAAGGCACTCTCCTTCTAGGGCACAGTGAGAAAAAGTGGCTGTCAAGTAGGAGTATAGTCTTTGTCCAAGAAAATAGTTATCAGTGGTGGCTGAATCTAGATTGCAACATGTTAAAGAGTGAATGGTGAGAAGGCAGAAGAAAGTAAGTTAACAAGTCAAAAAGAATTCAAAGAAAGGAAACAGAGTAAGGAATCTAGGAAAGGACTTTTTTTAAGGAAGAAGCCAACAAAATGTCAAATGTGGAAAGTGGAAGAGACAAAATAATTTACAGCAAGAGTCTGAGCACTGTGATGGAATCATTGACGCAAGTAAAGGTGGATACCTCTTACTGAGATGTGAATAAAAGGGAAGGAAGAAAAAAAGCCACAGTGATTTGAGGCAAGAATAAAAAAAAAAAAGATTTATGTCATGGGAGCAGTTTTGTAAAAAGGTAGATAGTTTCTAGGGCTAAAGCTAGACAACGAAAATTAAACTTGCGAACTACCACAGGGCTAGTTGTTCTAAAGTCATGACAAAACTCAGCAGAACCAAGATGTACTTGTAAATGCTTTATCTTACTGTGAAACTTTTAGGAAATTATGTGATTTTTTTTTATTTATAAAACATTGCTTAGATAATACTGATGCATATATATTCCATATCATTCAACATCAGGCATCATAACATTAGTTGATTCGCATGCTCCTTTTTCTTAAGGAATAAAGTTTTTCATAAATAACACTGCTTTAAGCTTGACTGGCCCTGTGCAAACAATTCTGGCTACCATTACACCATATTCCCCAAATCACAATGTAGCACAGTATAAAAACAAACGGACCAAAAAAATTGGTGGAGAGATTCATAGTGTAAAAGTCTGGCTCCATATTTTTAACTGATAGAGAAATTTCTGTACTGGAAATGTTTCTGTATTTCCAACAATCTATTCTCATGCCATGGTTTCAATGGCCACAGAAGTGGTAAACAAATTTTTCTGGTAAACAGATTTCTATGAGTTTAAAAAAAGAGAGAGGGGCTTCATATCATATAACAGCCTCCAGAGTTATATCCTTTATCAGGTTTTAAAGTTATGTCCCAAGTCTCCATTCCTTGGTGTGGTTTAGCCTCCCCCACCCCCCTTAACTAGTTGCCCCCTCTTAACTAGCAGTTTTTGATATCATTTGGGTTTTGTAAAATGTGTGCTACAGCCCCTATGCAAGCTTCTCAGCTACTATTAAAGTTATACTACATTTGTTTAAGTGTGGAGGCTGGTACCAGAAAGGATCCATAATGGTGATTATCATGCAAATCAGCCTCCTGCAAGTCCAGCTCCCCCAAGGAGGCCTTCCAGCTCTGCTTCCCCAGTGTCGCTTCTTTGTCCCCAAGATAAAGTGAACAATCTTTGCTGCTGACGCTGGACGCAACAAGATTGGTTCTCCTGACAGAGATTAGTAGACAGCAATGAATCTTTCACTTGGGGTAGAAATATGATTTTATTTAAGAAAATAACTATACATAATTGGGCTTCTGTCACTTTAAATTTTAATGGTGAGAGTAATACGGAGGCTTCTGGAACTTTAAATTATGGCTTTCAGAAGCTTCACACTGAATCTTTCAATTATTCTCTGTAAGTACTTTCTCAAAGCATGTGCCACCATGACATTGATATCACAATTCAAATCTAAATTCAAAACTGACTGCAAGGCTATGAGCTATGTGCTGGCGGGCCGGCTGCCTCATTTTATCTTTGAACATCTGAGGAGGCAAATCAAGAAGCACTCTCCCAGAGCCCAGCCAGCTGTTTGCCAAATATTCAAATACTCTGGCATACAGAAGAAGCTTTCAGATTTCCCCACATCAAAATTAGCGACGACCCCCTATTTTTCCCATTAGTTTCTGGCTCACCTACATGCTTTCACGCAGGCCCGCCTGACTCACTCGGCTAAGTGTTCGTTCTCCCTTGCTCACTCACCTCTCAGGTTCCCCAACTCCAGCAATTGGCTCCAGAGTATGCTGTAGAATGGCAGCCAGCTCAGACAAAACCATGGGGGAGAGTTTTCAAATCTATGTTTCCTTGAAGTAGATCTGAAAGAGGGGCTGAACTTATATTTGTAGTAGTAGGAAGACAGAGAGCAAAGAGAGTGCGTGGATTTTACTTAAAATGCACTCATTAGGCTGCAGCAAAAAATGGAATTGGGAAGACAGCACGAGAAAAGTGCAAAAGCTTTCCTCTTTTGTTTTGGTGTTTTAACTTCCTTGGTATATACCTATTTTCTTTAATTATTTTAATATTTTATCTTCATATTAAAACAAATGAAAATGAATCTATTTATTTAGAGGCTTAGCTTTAGATGGTTTCAATCATTTTAAAATGAGTCCACTACCTCAGCAAATATAGTGCCAAATTTACAACTGTAAATAACTAAATCCAGCTGTACTAATGAACTGACAATGAAAGACAACCCTTATTTTACATTTTAAAGGTCCTGAAGCAATCTTCTTCAGATGGATAACATAACAGAGCACATGGGGAGTTTAGAAGGAGAAAGGGACTAAGATGCCACAAGACAACAGCTCTTACCTGAATAGCTGGTCAAATTTCCTAAAGCTGAACACCAAAGCCCAGGTTTCTAGCTGGGTGAGGGGTTTCTTGACTCCTTTAAGAAAAGTTGGGTCTTTACTTGTTCATTTCCTGTGATGTGTTTACACTTGGACAGACGGGGCACAGCAGGGATGCTTTCAGGGCACATTTAAGGGGAAGCCAATCTCACAGGAGTCGTGAATGCCAGATGTCAAACCAGTGTGTGCTGCTGAACATGCTCTAAGCAGGTTGTTCGGGCACCAAATCATGGTCTGAGGAGATTCTGCTATCCTGATCTGGGGACTTTCCTTAGCTGCAGGCAAAGCCCAGCAGAAATTTGTCATTAAAAAATAATAACAATAATAAAAGAAACTGCAAATATGAGTGTAAAAATTACCTGAGAACCAGATAGGTTGGTGGTGTTCCAGTTCTGCCAGACAAATATAGTCATTCCATCAACCCAAATCATCATAAGGCAAATAACTTAGTTCTGGGAACCCTGGGTGGCAAGGATTAGGAGGCCCATGGGTGGAGTGGCCAGCCATACGGTTGTTGACTGACATTATTTCCCGAAAACTGCCTCAAACAGTGCTTTGCATTGAGATCGGGACTATAATGCCCAAGTGGGCACTCTTCTAAGACACTGACCATGGACAGAGAAACAAAATTTTTAAAACCCACATTGATTTTGGAGCCTAAAGCAGTACAATTACAAATCCTTGAATATTTAAGGCTTATAGCGTGTTTCAAAAACAAAACAGTTCTATATAAATCATTCACCCAAAAATTCATCGTGCTCCCATAACATGCCATGAAATATACTTCGATGAGCCAGTTTTGATTAAAGAATAATCCTCATACTACTGGATTTCTATGCAGAATTTAGTACAATGACTCGCCACTTTATATTAAAGTCCTTTCGCTTCCATAAAAATTCTCTCCCTCTTAAAGGGGTCTACCTCTCGGATCCTTCTGTCCCTTTTAACTGATTCCTCTTCCTCAGCCCTGTCCCTATCTCATTAAATCAATAAGGAGTAAAAGGTAGTACATCAAAATCACTTGGGGGACATTTTTTTGAACTACACATTTCCACCTCCATTTGAGAATCATTACCTATATGAACCACTCTCTATTTCTAACTGGAGTAAATCACATCCCTTAAAAAGCTCTGAGATGAGAAAAAAACAGCTGAAGATCTCTGTACTAAACACCTGACATTATCTACTCCTGTGACTTCAACTATCACCTATATGATGATTTCAAAAATAACATTTTAAGCCCAGACCCACATATGCAAATGCCTAGTGGACCTCTGTTCTCAAATGACCTACAAACTCAAACTCAAGTGCAACAACAAATTCTATATTACATATTTTTTTCTCTTCCCTTTCTTAATAGTATCCACCCAGTGGGTGCTTCAAACTCCCCATTCCCATTGCACACACACCAAATCTGTAACCAGGTCATTTCTCTTCTTCCTCAGGAACTCATCTTAAGTCTGTCTACCACGTGCCATATCTCACCTGGACCTCTGAAGCAGCCTCCTCACTCCTCCTTACCAGTAGCCTCTCCACTTCAAACTATTCTCCACATGCTCCTGATTCTTACTGATTAAAGCAGAAAATCCAAGAATGCCACAATCATACAAGATTTCTGATAGTACGCAGACCAACTTTTTAAATATTTATATATATTAATAGTTTTAGAGAAGTAGAGTTAACACATCAAACTGTTAATATTGAGTTTGTTTTTCAAATAAATTTTAGCATAAAATCAGACAATTAAAATAAAAATTAATTCAGGTAGTATACAGATATTTTTAAAAAGATAAAAGTGGTACGTTAATCAATGAAGCCTGGAAAGCTTGGTCCTACAAAATGGGTTAAACTCCTTAACATAATATTGCAAATGTTACACATCCTCTTCATCTGCATTCTTCTCAAACCCGCTGTGTATTAGCTTTGCTGTATAACAAAACAACCCAAACTCAGTGGCTAAAATAATATTTTATTTAGTTCATAATCACGCAAATCAGTTGGGTCATTCTGTCTGGGCTGATAACAGATTTCTCCTAAACTCTCTCATGTGTCTGTGGTCAAATGATGGATCAGCTGGTAACGAGATGATCCAAGATGATCTCACTCACATGTCTAGTGGTTATTAGGCTGTCAGCCAGAGTCTCTGCTCTCCTGCAGACTGCCACTCAATTCTCCAGCAGTATACCCTTGGGCTCATTCACAATATGGTCTCAGGGTTCCAAGCACAGAAATCCCAGTGAATAAGCATTTTTCAAGTCTCTTTTGGTTTCATATGTGCTAATGTCCTTTGGCCAAAGCGAGTCACATGGTCAACCCAACATCAGTGATGAGGAAATAGACTTCACCTTTTAATGGAAGGATCTTCAATGACAGGAGTTGGATGCAAAAAAGAATAGAATCTGTGAGCATTGTTACAATCTACCACTCATACCATATCCCAAACATGTCAAGCATATTCACACACATGTTCATGCTGTTCCCATCACCTGAAATGAATTATAAACCTCGTCTGTCCTTCTGGCAAATCCTTTCTTCTTGTCTCTCAAAGTTCTACTTGAATATAGCATTCTCTGACATCTTCTTTTGAATTAATTATTCCCTCATATGTTCCCATGATCCTTTGCATATGCCTCTATTATAGCATTCAGTGAATTGTATTATAGTTATTTATAATGTCTCCCTAAATAGACTGTTTTTGTGCTACCAGCATCTAGCACAGTGCCTGGCAAAAAACAGGCATTCAATAAATGCTCACTAAGTTGAATTTAATTGAATAAATTCAAAAGATTAAAGTCTCCCTCAAATAACCCTACATTTAAAAGACTGAAGGTGCAATGATACAAAACTGGCCTTATGAGTAAGTAGGACTAATTAGATCCACCTCATCTCATTTGAAGGGCACCAGGGCAGTGCTCCCAGCCAAAAGCATTTTTCCTGTGAGACTGGCACAAAGCCTAAACTTCCAGCATAGATTATTCTAAGTCTTAAAATGTTTTTCTGTAGTGCAAAGAGTATAGACTTTGGAGTCTGAAACACTGGGAATCAAAACCTAGCTACTTGTGTGATCCTAACATTCACTTACATGCATCTACGCAGAGTTATCTATGTTTAATAACATATGTAAAGGATCTATCACAGGTGCCTGCCATACATGTAACACACATCAAAACTCAAAGTCTCCTGTTAGAAAAGCAAATGACCTGTGGAGGGTAACTTCAAGCCTTATCATTAATATCCGAGGAAAGTGGGAGAAGGGTAAGAAGAAGAGCATGAAAGTAAAGGAGTAGTAGTTAGACAACTTTACAATTTTTCTGAAAGCCAGACTTATGGCTAGTAATTCAACAGCTATGTCAGTCTTCAGGGACCCCATCAAGGAATAAAAGTTCTCCCTATGCCCAGGGTATTCAATGACTATCTCTGGTGATATAGGATTTAGGAATCTCTGCCTAATTTTTCTGGGCATTTTTATGGAGTCAACATTTATATGTATACTTAGGCAAAACTACTGGGGAAAGCCTTAAGGAAGAAAAGAGAGTGCTTAAAATGATTCACTCTGATCTTTTTAATGCATATTCCTTCACTCTATTCCCTTTTACACTTAAAAGGGTTAGTTTAATAAATAAGTTTTTTTCTCCCCACCTAAAGATACAAAAATAAAAAACATATTACAAACACACAACTCTAAACTTCAAATTGTCACTTCTACAGGAAATGTTACACTCAAATCATATAAAGTGAGTTTTAGACACAGTAAATCCTGTTTCAAAGTAAAGCCAAATTTAATACATTTTAATAAAATCTTTAAACTTCCAAAATCCAAGTAGAAACTTGCCTCCTATAAGGAGTTTCTGTAGTTGTCCCTCCTGAGGCTGTTCTCACATCTCAACAGCAGCTCTGACACACTTCTGCCTTTTGTGTACACTAAAACACTCTACATTTATTGATATCTAGCCCTGTAAATGAATCTTCATCATTTCCCCTGTGATCCTTCACCCCAGCTATACTGTAAACTTCCTGGGACCCAGAATTTTGCTTTCTATATTTTCTTAATCCACCTCTCTTCACTCCCAGCACCCAGATTGTACTCAATACATGTTATTTTACTGATGACAAGGAAATGTATAAGTAACATTTGCTGATGGTAAATTCCTTGGTCCATTCAGATCAAGACTTCTAGAGACGCTAAACTCCGAAAACTTATGGTACCCCTCCATGCACATGTAAGTCAAAATAAAAATACTACTCAACCATAAAGCACAAAACTTACATATATGTTCAAATTAAAATAGCTTCTGCTGATAAAATTTTAGGTAAGCTCATCAAAGGCTGAACTCCTCTCTCATTCTTTCCTCTCCCCATTATGAGAGGAGAAAGGGAGGGAGGAAGAGAAGGAGGGAAGGAGGGAGGGAGAGAGGGAGGTTGATTGAGTGAGTATACAAGCATGTGTCTCTGATTTCCTGGTTCTTGGTCTGCTATAGCAGGGGTCCCCAAACCCCGGGCTGTGGACCAGTTCCTAAGAGGCCACATAGCAGGAGGTGAGCAGCACGCAAACGCAAAGCTTCATCTGTATTTGCAGCCACTCCTCAGCACTAGCATCACCACCTCAGCTCTACCTCAGATCATCAGGCATTAGATTCTCATAGGAGCATCAGTCCCTGGTGCCAAAAAGGTTAGGGACCGTTGTGCTATAGGATATCCCAATCTGGGTTAACGTCATAAAACTATGTCAGGATATTAATTACGGATATGCATGATACAGAGTGTAGAAAAAGGAATCAAATAATTGCCTAAATCCATATATGTATTTGATATTCCCCTGCAAATTCTATTGCAGGTATGTAGCCGAACAGCTTAACATAATATGAATAGAAACAACGTAACATATTGCTTTGTCTGCTGTTACACTTGTATCATAGTTGTATGTAGAAAAGGAAGTGCAATAAATGATTGTCAGCAAAGCACACAAAAGCACAAGTTCTTAGCATTTTATTCCATTAGACTCTAATAATTTGATCAAGGCAACAAGCACCAAATTATATTTGAGTAAACCTTCCATAAATAATGTTTTCACAGCAGTCACAAAGTCTAGAATGTAGATGGTAATTACAGAGCCAAATCAAAACCACCATAGTTGCAATTAAAACTACGATATTTTCACTTATAATGTGATTCTCACACCCACAGCAACAGATATTGGTTAATATTTCCATTAATTTAAATAGTACTTTATGCATATATATTATTTCAGCTGATCTCTTTCCATTTTTATGCTTTAAAATCTAAGTGTGTGCCTCATGAGTTGAATATTTTGATGTACCCAGTTAGATCTCTGTCTTACATTAAAAAATGTTTGGATACCTAGAAAAACAGCATAAAAATCAGATATTTCTTATGACTGTACAGGCATTTTCTTCTGATTATATAGGAGCTTTAAAACAGTAAGTTTCTTAAACCCTGTACAATGAAATGCAAGAAGAATGCAAATTTAGGAATAAAATTAAATAATTTAGTAGCTTGTCATGTGGTCATTTCTGATTGGTCTAAGATGTATCTGATATTTTTTCTAAAAAGGAAAAAGAAGAACATTTTCCTTGGTGAATTAGGCCTAAGAGTGGAGGGTGTATTATGTCCCTTAAATAGGAAATCAAGGATTATTTGAACAAATAATATTATAGCTCTATAAAATGACTGATGGTCTTATAAAGGCCCAGACTGATTTCATCTTTCTTGAGATTTTTTATCACTGATTTGTTCTTAGTCACATGCAGTCACTAAGACCAACAGAGGTAAAAAGTGTTTGATATATGATACTTGAGCTACTTTTGTCAGACTGCATTTATTTTAAGCTATATTCATACTTGGTACTCTTAAATGTGTATGCTCTTGAGCTTTAGTTCTTTTCTTATTTTGAGCAATGGGTCAAAAAGATATGACAATTATAACAACACTACCCTCTAAAGCTCTACAAAAATAACATACATCTCTTCCTTATAAGGGATGTCTTTCCAGTGCAGATTAAATAAACGACAATAGGGCAAGCACCTCAATACAAGGAGGTGCCTTATTTGCACAGCTTATGACATATCCCTTACCTTTCAGTATATACTATCCATTTCAATTCAATCCATCTTTTACAATCTGCAGCAAACCACAGAAGTTCTCTTCTAGTTGAAAGGAAAGTTCAAAGGAAGAAGGGTGTGGGAAACCACATGTAATTTATCCTATTGAAAAGGGACCATTCTAAATGGTTTCTGAGCACTTTTACATCTTCTTACACACTGCAAATCAGCTTAGATATCTTAATCAGTGGCTAGAAACATATCCTTATCAGTAACATATTCGTAAAAGATGGTTATGTTTATGAACTGCAAAATGTTTGGCAGAGACCCAGGAATGAAAAAGAAAGAAAGAATATGGTAAAGAGTTGATGAAATAGCTTTGTGTTTCTACCCTGTTCATTTTGAGAATATTCTATCATCTCTGTTTGTTATATTTGGAAGATAATAGACAAACCAACAGAATGTAAAATTTCTATGACATGATTTCATCTATATATAGATACACATACTGTACAATGATCCAGGATGAAAGCATATCTATATACAGTGGTAAATATAAGTACATATATACATTCTCATCTCTCTTACTAAATGTTCCTATTCAGGATATTATCTTATGTAAAGTTTAGTGCTCTTCTGTTTTGACAACCTAAGCACTGTCTAAATATCATTTCACAAAATCAAGAGTAGATCT
This sequence comes from Pteropus vampyrus, assembly GCF_000151845.1. Classification (NCBI taxonomy): domain Eukaryota; kingdom Metazoa; phylum Chordata; class Mammalia; order Chiroptera; family Pteropodidae; genus Pteropus; species Pteropus vampyrus. Next base: position 11,339,616 of record NW_011888792.1, read on the forward strand.
TGACAATTAATTTCTACAGTCAATGGCCTTCTCAAACTGGGCAACACCCCCTTGGAACTTAGGAACCACAGCAACAGACTGTGTGCGTGGAAGAGCAAGACAATTCATTAGCCGATACTGCAGCAACTCAAAGTGGTGGGGGATGTCAGCCCCTGCTCTGGCACTTCAATACTAATGAGAGTCATTGCATATTCATAACCCCAAATACAGTCAGCTTCTTGTAAAAACTTTTGTCACCCAGGCTTCATGGCAAGAGCACTGCACAATTCGTGTCGTGGCACTTCCGCCAAGTGAGTGCAAGAACAAGATTGATTGTTTTTCAATGTAGCCTGATGGGGAACTAAAAGATGCTGCCCTAAGGGTCCTAAAACTCTCCTTCGTTTAACTGCAAAACCCCACATGATCCAAGAAACAAAAAAGTGTATGTCAGTGGCAGTGAATGTGTATGTCTATATATACACATACACACATATATAGCATACATAAATATACATATATATACAGAATACTTCGAATAAAGAATTTGGCTTATTGAGTGTTCACAGTAATTATCTGTTAGAATGTAAAACCACTCACATCAATTCGTACCATGTTAAAAGAAGAATGGTGAGCCTCAGTAAACTTGTTCTCACGTTGCAGAAACACCATGGCATATCTTAATAGAAAGAGATTTCTAAAACTGTCTGAAGTTTCCCGTCATTATCAATACCAAAGCTTAGCGAACTGAACCTGTCAGCTCTGCCAAATCTAGAGCTACCTGGAATCCGATTCCTCAGGCAGCGTTTTATGTTGTTGTCACTGTCTCCCTTGCTTTATCATCATCATCATTATGATTAGTTTCCAGAAGTAAGCCATTTCTTGTGCTTGCCAGGAAATCCTAAGGGGCTGGTACTATACAATTTGACCCCAAAATACCTGTCTGTTTGGGGTAGCTACCAGCATTCCCTGGAGTCAAAGAAAGGAAATGTGTTTCAGCACCCACTTTGAAAAAGCCTTGAGCATTTTTTCACTCATAATGATGTCTTCAGCTAGAATGCCAGAAAATTTCCACATTTTTCTGACAGGCACACAGTCTATAAACTACCCATAAAAATTAATAAAACAGGACAGTGAAAGAAAAGTTTCTAAATTTGATCACACAGAGTTGTTAAAAGTTATTTCCAGATGCATAATTTGTATAAATATCTGCACAGCTAAAAACAAATCGGAAATATTGGGAGGGTGGTGGAGGATAGATGATGTGTTGTGGGGGAAGGGGCTCACCACACTATTTTATATCTTAGTCACAGACACACAAACTTCAAAAATAGAAGGATTTGTGTTTATGATTGATTGAGGTAACTGATTATCCACAGATATTTTAAGTGTTGAGACATTAAATTGTCAGCTCTATCAGTTTGATTGCAGTAAAACATGAAAACATTGACTTTTGTCTAGTTAGAGAAATTTATTTTTCCCCGAATGACAATCCTTTAAGTAGAAGCTAGGCAGCTTGCCAGATTTCCATGTCATACACTGAAGTTTGCAAATGCAACCCATATTTTCATGTGTTTTTCAAGGTTCAATGAATGGTGCATAGGTCTACTGCAAATAATCTTGTAATAAACAGATTCCTGCAGTATGCATCATTCTTTAGGCCTGAGAAAACCATTTACTCATTTTGAAGGAAAAAAAAACAACACTGTAGCTTTGTATTCATGGAGAATATGTTACCAGTGCTCCTCAGTTATTTAAAGTATCTCTCAAAAATAAAATAACCCTCTTTGGACCACCACACTGTGAACAAGTTTCATTAATATGTTTTATAAGCCTGAAATAAATGCTCATCATAACTGTCAGTAAGCTGACAGCTTTCAAAAGTCTTTGTTCCCAGAATGAGTGATTTGCCTGATGTTCTGTAAGCTACCACATTCTAGCCTAAAAGGAAGATGTTACAATCAAGTAAATTCTACTAACGTTTAATTGCCTTTAAATAAGTCTTGTATTCTGGATCCTTGCAGGCACTATATGTGTGCACATTATTTTACAAAATAAGAATACTACGTCTTATTTGCTATTATTGCTTGTCAGAACACCTGTGTTTTTCATTGGGCAACGCTGTGGTTCCAGTATTTAAAACCTAGTCCATTATATGAATCGAAAATGTCAGATGTTATATATAGTCAATTCTTTTAATAAAATCTGTGACTGGGAGCTCATCATTAGACCTGATGATTTAAATGAAAGCCCCAATCAAAAGACAGATGTAGTCATTAATTCTACTGAAACACCAATATCTTTATATTTCCTGAATTTTTTATAAGCATTTATTATAATCATTAAAATACAGTATCTTCTTCTGATTCCTTTAGCCAACTACCTTGTGTTCTGGAGCACTGGATTTGGTTGTCCTTCTTATCATATCTTAGAGAGAAATAACTATTACAAGTGGTCATTAAATTACCCATTCTCCTACGCTTTTGTTTCAACTACTACTGATGCTTCATCACTGTTCTGTGGCAGAACTTTACAAAGCAGTTTGTCTATACACTGCCTAAAATTATAGTTCCTTTTGTCAACATGCTTTCCTTTTTGATTAGTTCTGCCTACTTTCACACTAAATGTTCAAATTTAACATCTCTCTTTTTTAAATTTATATTTTTCTTAATCTCTAAGTAAGGGTCATTTTTATAACAACTGTGCTTTTTACTCCTATATCACCTTTGTCCATAAGAAGTCACTCTTTATTTTCGCATTTTCTAAACTGCCAAGAAAACAGAGGTTCTGTACATACAATTATTGGTATATTATAAGCATTACTGCTCTTCTTCTTCATCTTGATATATGCATTATTCGACTTTAATGAAGTTCATTTTCATTCTTTTCTGCTCTCTACATCATACTTACCTACCCCTTATAATATCTAATATATTGTGGCAATTCTGAAAATAATATTCTTTCATCTCTTATATACTAATTTCCCCACTTTTTTTATATCTCCTCTCATAAGATTTTAGCTCACAAATTAGATCAAAATGTTACTTATTTTGTTCTCCTTTGTTGGTTTTTTTTTCTTTTAAGGAAACTAGAATTTCCTTGCAATGAAGCTAAAACAATCTATATGCAGTGAAACTAAAACAATCTATGTGATATTCACATGCTTATAATTCCATAATTTCAGTATTCCACACTGTTTTCTAGATCTTCAAATTCTATTCTTCTTGAAGTACTATACGGCATAGAGATTATGTTGTTAACTCCAGGAAACATAGGGAAATGGCATCTGGCTCAGGTTGGGCTCCTCTCTGACATTATGCATGCCATTTCCAAAAGGTACATAGATGGCATTGACTCAGTATAACTGCTGAAGTGTGACATTTTTAACATTGCTACTTTGACTGCTCTCTTGTCTATCCTGAATAATTTTTTTCAACATCTGTCCTCTAACTTTTAAAGTTCACTATGACCTTGTCATTCTAGTGGTAGCAGCCACCCTTACCATGATAATAAACTTAAACTAGAATTTCCATACGTCACTCTGTCCTATGCCTCATTCTAGCTGCACATGCAAACCTAAGTAAAAAGTAAATTTTATTGCAGCTACCGAAATGGGTATCTTCCTAACTACCTACAGGAAGTCTCTCTTAGAATTCCATGTGTCATCCCAATAATTTTTAATTGAAAAAATTCCATGAATCCTGGGGCCAAATACATATGCCCTACTGTGCCTATTTTTTTTCTTTTTCTTAAGTGTACATCAATATTTACCAACTATATCTGCACATTAGAATATTTAAAAGGACAAGCAGTCTCCTCTTATAGCTAGTGAATATAAGATAACCCCTTCTCTATAGTAAACCACTATTACGTGTAAAACTATTTGCTTTCTACCCTTTCTTTACTGAAAGGAATGATCACTTTAGTGCAGTGATTTTCAAACTGTATTCAGGGCACGTCAGGAGTCCTTTTTAGAAGAAAATGAGTGACGGAGGTAGATATCAACAGAAGGTACTTCGGCACACCATCACTTTTTATTTGTAACTTTTCATTTTCAGATAATTTTAAACTTACAAAAAAGTTTTAAGTTTAATATAAAGAGTTCCTGAACATGCCTGACCCAGATTAACATTTTGCCACAGTTGTTTTATCATTCTTTCCTACCCTTCCCACTCCTCTCTCTTTTCCTCTTCTTTCTCTCTTTTTTGAAAATTACAAACACCCCGTTCCATTACCTCTAAATATTTCAGTACAGATTTCACAAGAACAAGAATAGTCACTTACATTATCACAGTATAGTAATCAAAGTCAGGAAATCATACTCACACAATGCTATTATCTGATCAATAGAATTTATTTAAATTTTGTTAATTGTCCTCAAAATACCCTTTATAGCAATTTTTGTTTTTCTGATCCAGAATCAGCCTTTGTCTTTTACAACACTAACATTTATAAATAATACCAGCTATTTCTTTTGTAAAAATTCCCCAATTTGGGTTTGTCTAATATTTCTTTATAATTAGATTCAGGTTATACATTTTGGGCAGGTATACTATATAAATGATGTTGTGTTCTTCTCAGAGTATCACTTTAGGGAAGCACATTATATTAGTTTGTCCAATTATTGGCAATATTAATTTTGATTAATTAAATAGTTAAGGTGGTGTCTGCCAGGTTATTCTACAGTAAAGTTCCCTTTTTTCCTTTGTAATTAAAGAGTAATTCATGGAGAGATACTTTTAAGACTGTATATATCCTAGTCCTCAACAAATTCTCACCCACTGGTTTTAGCTTCCAATTATGATTCTTGTTTGGTAGTTAAAATGGCTGTAAAATGGTGATTTTCCAACACTACCATTCCTCCTACATTTTTAAGTTGGTATCCTATTCCATTATTTATTTGTTTGTTATAAGTATGGACTCATAGATTTGTTTATAATTTAATGAATTAAAACTTATTAATCTCATTATTTTGAAGCTCAAATTGCCTCAGATATAGCTAGTGGAAACTCCTTTGATCTGACTCTTGTGTTTTTTTGACATGTTCCTGTAATTTTTTGAGCTGCAACATCATTTTTATTTATTTTACATTTGGAATTTGTTTCCAAACAATGCTTTTAAAAGTTTGAAATCCACTTTGAAAAAACCAAACATATTTTTTTCTTCAATTTTCCTTTTTCCAAGTCAGGTTTATTTATATAAAAGTACCTAGAATATAGAGAAGACAGAATAAATGATGGTAACCCCTGTATTTCTGTGGTCATCACACTGTCCCTTCAACCTGCCAGGTATGCTCCCTCCAGTAGGGGCTTGGCATCCACTGTGTTCTTTTCCTGGGAGCCTCCTCCCCATGGACCTGCACAGCTCGCTCCCTCATCTCCTTCAAGTCAAAGCTCAGATATACCCTTCTCAGGGAGGCCTTCCCTGACCACCTTTATTATAGCGGAACAGTGGTTTCAAACTTTTTAAAGCACTGTTTGAAATCCCTTTTGATGGTAACCCCTTCATTCCCAAAGCTTCATTACAGCAATATGTAAAATGACAAAAGGTTTAACCAATAAATGGTAAGTCCAAAACAGGATTTTAATCCTTACTGGTTTATTATACCATAGTGGATAGACAAACTTTCTAAAGAGTTTTTGCTGGTGTACACCTAGTGCTTCTGGGTAATGAAAACAAAGTAGAAGTTACCCACCCTGCTGCTTCTGACTTCCTTATTTGATTCCTGATTTAATTCACTTTCTTATTACATGCAGCACATCCACTTCTCTATCACTTTGCTATGAATTAAAGTTGTTTGCTCCTAAATAAAAGCAATATAAAACAAAAATAATGTAGAACTATTTGTCTTTTCCTATGAAACACTCTCTTTAAAAAATCTTTTTAACTATATAACACTCATCATTTGCTTTTCCCAAGTAAGTCTTTAAAACACAAACAAAAAACATCCAACAAAGAATCACAGATAATAATCAACATGGCAGAGACAGCCACAGGCTTTACAAGTAATCAAGTGCTTTCATTCACATTCAGCAGAGATACACCTTTCCCTGAGCACACTGCATCAATACATAATTCAATGTGACTGTATTTCATAGATTAGGGTTAAAGGTGTCCTTGCTAAAATACATAGCAAGTGCCATGAATTATTGGGCTTGCCCAAAGCGAACTCAGTAAGTGGTTACTATCCATCATCAGTTTTTTATAAGGTCTTAAGTTTTTCAAACTAGTTAACTAGTCTTCTTCTAAAACTACTAACATTCTTCAGACTTTCAAAAGTATATTATTTCCAACTGCTGTAATGAGGGCATATAAGATGACTGACTTCTCCTCAACATCTGTTTTTAATTAAATTACATAACAGAAATCTTTTAGGTTTTCAAGATGCTTCTGCATGGCGGAATCAATACATTTGTCAACATGCTGAATAAGTAAATGTTTACAAGCCACAAAATGATGAGGCACCTCATTATATAACAGAACAAATTTCACCAATACGTAACTTATTTTCCAAGGGTAAGTGGTGTAGAATGAACTATACTTTCATCTCCTGGCAACCTAGTCCATTTAGTGAAATCCTTGAGTGGGTTTACCAGTGATACATTCTAACAGCCTAATTCACTTTCCGAGGTGCCTATTTTAGGCACTGCAAGATCTAGCTGATTTTAAGTAAAACTTCATAATCTCCTCCAAAAAAAAAAAATACCATGTAAATTTAATGGCCATTTGTTTTTTCATTATAATGTTAGTTATCTTGTAGTATTCAATCATCTGAGATAAAAAAGCATACCATAGTATTTAGTCTTCTAACATACAAAGAAGAACTATATTCATAACTTCTTGTTCTTGAGGTCTAGATCTGAGCTGTCCAGTATGGTAGCCAGTAGCCACATGTGGCTACTGAGTACTTGTATCTAGTCCAAATTGAGACATACTATAGGTGTAAGATACACATCGGATTTCAAAGATACAGTATGAAAAAATGTAAAATATCTCACTAATAATTTTATGTTGATTATGTTTTGAAATATTCTTGATATGTTGGATTAAATAAAATATATTATTAATTTCCCCTACTTCTTACTTTTTTAAATGTGCCTACTAGAAAATTTTAAATTACATATGTGGCTTATATTTTATTTCTATTGAGGAGGGCTGATCTAGACTAAAGTAAGCAAAAGTCATAATTATGAGACCAGTTCCATAGTGTTAAAAGTATTCCGCCACCATACTACTTTCTAATTAGCAGATAATCAAACCTCATGAGCTACAAAAGACTAAGCCTGGGTGAATTTGGTTTGTAATAAATAAAATAAATCTTAGATACACTAATGATATCATAGTGGTTAATTAGGCAACATGGGAACCACCTGCTATAACTGACAAATGACTATCAATACTATTATTTTGAAATAGCCAAAATTTGTAGATTGCTTTAAATTATCTCACTCCTAAAAATACTATACTAAATATTCTTATAAATAATTTACTGACTACTGAAAATCTTTATTTAGATACAATGGACATTTTAAATTCAATATGTCAAAACTGAAATCATTACCTTGCTGTTAGGAGGCAGTTCTCTCTGGTGTTTCTGTGTGTCTCAGAATAGGAAGAGTATGTCCCTCCGGTTTAGAGAGCATATTGTTTCCTGATGAGGATAACAAAGATAATGTCACCCATTAAGACAAAGGTTGAGTGAGTTTGCTAGTAGCCCCTTACAAGATTGGGAAAACAAAGATACACTGTTTGCATAACATCTACCTGGGCCTCATTCTGTGTTACAGGACTTGGAAACCTATATGAACATGAAGATCATGTTGCCTACTTTGCTTTGAGTAATAAACTATCTAAATCTATCTGGGCTCCTTGTTTCCTTATCACTGGAATCTATGGAACTGTAGTGAACTGACCTAGCAGCTGACTGCTGGTTAGGAACTGCTTAACACTCCTTTTATGTTCTCAATCTTCAGACAAGCACCACTATCTACTCCATTGCCCAAGTCAGGAACCAAACCATTAATCTTGACTCCTGTCCCTCATTCACTAGTCCCACGATATCTAATCAGTCACCAAGTGCTATTTATTCTACTGTCTACATTTCTCTCAAATCTTGTACTTCTCTCTCCATTCCCATTACCTTTATCCTAGTTCAAGTCATTATCCTCTCTCACCTAGAAGCCTAATCTGTGTCACTGCCTCCAGTGTTGCCCTACTTCATCTATTCTTCACATTGCTGCTGGAATTATCTATTTATGTCAACTCTTTGCCCTCGGGATAAGGTCCAGACTTTGTAGCAGTACGAGGTATTTCAAGGTAAGAATTTATATACAATGAAATTCTATCTGTGTTTATATCACCTGGGTAAGGGAAGAGGGAAAAAAGAAAATGAGAGATTATCTCACTTCTAACATAAAAGACTGTGGAACAAAGGATAAATTGGGTGTCCTGAGCCTTAGTGAATTTGTCATAGTTCCTCTCTTCTTTATTCATAAAAATTTGAGCCCAGTAGAATTCAATGACATCCTCTTAGAACTGGTAGCCAAAAAAGGGCTAACAATAATCAAGAAGAGCCACTATCATTGTATTCAATGCCAGCCACATTTATTCGGACAAAGAAAATGTTCAGGCTGTATGCCTTCTTGTGACAAGATTTGGGGTGGGTAATTGGCGTCACATCTAACCTTTTATTTATTATTATTTGTGGGGGGGGGTAGTCATGGCATTCAATTAAAAAAGCTCTTTCCTTTTTAAATGCCTGGTGTTAAGCATGTTTGATTCAGATGAATCATGTTTACTGAATTGGGGAAAATTCAGATGAGCTTCATCCTAGTTTTTTGTCCAGTTTAGCTCTTCTTCTTAGCTCAGGTTTTATCACTTCCAGGAAGCTTCTCTGACTCCCACAGTAGGGTTAGATGTCTTTGCTATGAGTTTACTCATGTTTTAGCATTTAAAACACAATATTAAAATTATATATTTTTTTTATCTCTCCAATTAGACGGTAACCTCCTTGATGACAGTGCGTCTAATTCTCTATCATATCCTGAATTCTAACATCATGCTTGGCACATAGTACGTACCTAATAATTAACTGTTTTCTGTAAAAAAATAAATAATCAGATAAGGCTTTTAAAAATCATAAAGGGAATTATAATCTTGAAAAAAAATGAGAAGAAGGATTTAGGTTGTAGGGCTTTTCTTACCTCCTATAACATACTCATACACAAATACATACATACTGACATGCCATATTGCTGATGTTTTCCCTAATTTCAACAACCCGCCCACTCCTAGGTTTGGAGTTTCAGAGCTACCAGATGCTTTCATGAGAAAAGAAAAAATGCTTTTTTTTCAGACTTTTTCATGTAAGGCAGAGGTTAATGTAATCTCTACATAAATCAAGTTTGTTTCCAGGCCAGGAGCACTAAGATGGAAAAGATAAGATGACATCTTAACTGGACGATTTCTTCACGAACTTTTTAGGATCAAATATCCTCATCTTTGCTCACTGTCCTCTCCAAAGAGCTGAGTTATTTCAGGTTCTGAATTTTGAGAAGAGATGCTGTCTTCCAAAATCTTATCTAGAGCAGGCAAGATAGACCCTCAACAAAGTCAAAAAAGAGAGATCTTTAAAGCAACTGGCACACCAGGGCAGGTGTCAAGAATGCCTATGATTCCAGCAGTGTGAACAACTGAGGGAGATACCAGTACCCTGGAAATCACTAGTTGATTACCCTAATTTAAATTTTCACTATTTTCTTTGGCCAATATGAACTATCAGCTATGAAATGATTTCCAGTAAGATCATGGTAGCTTGACTCTATTTTAAAACCTGGTTGTTTTAAAGTATAGGAAACAAAGTTCTTAAACTCACAGAGCATCTTCCTTCATATAAAGAATATTTTCACCTTTGGAAATAAATCTGGGTTCTAGTAATAACTCTGCATTTGCTATGTAACTTTAAAGTAATAATTTAAAACCTGCTAAGCCTCAGCTTCCTGTCTGTTGTGAGGATTAATTAAATAACAATGTAATGCACCTATAACATTAACCACTATGCTGTTGATGCTCAATAAATTGTAGTTATGATTTTTGTAAGATTTTTTTTATAACAGGGGTTAAGAAATTATAGCCTACAGGCCAAATCTGCCCACCACCTGTTTTTGTAAATAAAGTTTTATTGGAACACAGCCACAATCATTTGTTTATGTATTGTCTACGACTACTTCTGCACTATAATGATAGACTGTGTAACAAATAGTAATGACAGAGTTACAACAGAGACCATATGGCCCACAAAATCTAAAATATTTACTATCTGTCCCTTTATAGAAAATCTTTTCTCACTCATATAGTAAGTCCTCACTTAACATTGTGAGTAGTTCTCTGACTTTAAGCAAAATTATGCATAACAAAACCATTTTTACCATAAGCTAATGACATAAACAAGAGTCAAATTCCTATACATCTCATCATTTCATTCTAATGAAATGACATTGAACAAAATAATGTTGAGGACCCATTGTACTTATAACACAGATTTCACTATAACTTTAATAATATTACCTCATTTTAGACCATTAATAAACCAAATAAGCTTTCACGGATTTCTGTTCATACGGTCTAAAATTACCTGACAAGATAGACTAGCACTGATTTGATAGTGTGAAAAAAACTCAGAGACATTTAATGGTCTTTAGTTTTTAAAAACTTTGTCATTAAATGTAGTATATTCAGCTTCACAAAGATAATGGCTGGCATCATGGCACTTTCTCTTCATCTATCTTCAATAGTGACTAGATGTGGCTGAAAAAATGTCTATTAGAGATGGCTATGCAAAATTCAACTCTTTGTAACAACCTGATAGTTTTAGTATACTACTTGCATAGCTCTATTCTAGGCTTAATGAAAAAGACAGGAAGGTGGGTATATTAATCAGCGTTCTTCACAGAAATAGAGCCAATAGCAGAGAGAAATACATATAAAGAGATTTAATACAATGAATTGGCTCAAGTGATTATGGAGGCTGAGAAGTCCCCAGATCTGCAATCAGTAAGTTCATGAGAGTCAATGGTATAGCTCTAGTCTAATCCAAAGGCCTGAGAACCAGATGAACTGATGGTTGTAGGTCTAGTCTGAGTCTGAAGGCCTGAGAACCAAGAGAGCCTATGGTGTAAGTTCTAGTCTGAAAGCCAGCAAACTCAAGACCCAAGAAGAGCCGATTTTTCAATTCCAGTCCCAAAAGGAAAATATTTATGTACCAGCTCAAACAGTTAGGCAAAAGGAGTTCATTCTTATTTATCTTTTCTGTTGTATTCATATCTTCAACTGATTGGATGAGGCCCAGTCACATTAGGAAGGGCAATCTTCTTTACTCAGTCTACCAATCCAAATGTTAATCTCATCTAGAAAAACCTGAAAGCACAAATATGTGAAGATTAAACAACATGCTACTAAAGAACAAATGAGTCAAAGAAGAAATAAAAGGAGAGATTAAAAGATTCAAAGAAACAAATGAGAATGAAAATACAACATGTGAAAACTGGGATAAAGCAAAAAGAGTAATAGGAAGACAATGTATATCAATACAGGCCTAACTCAGGAAACAAGAAAAATCCCAAATAAACAACTTAATATGACATCTCAAAGAACTAGAAAAAGAAGAAAAAATGAAGATCAAGGTCAGCAGAAAGAATGAAATAATAAAAATTAGAGCAGAATTAAATGGAACGGAGAACAAAAAGACAATAGAAAACATCAATGCAACAAAGCTGGTTCTTTATTTTTTTTGAGAAATTCTTTAAAAAGATCAAAAAAATTGACAAACCCCTGGCTAGCCTCACTAAAGAAAAAAGAGTCAAGACACAAATAAACAAAATCAGAAATGAAAGAGAAGTTACGACAGATATAACAAAAATACAAAGGATCATACAAGAATTCTATGAAAGATTATATGCCACAAAATTCAACAACCTAGAAGAAATCAACAAGTTCTTAGAAATATACAACCTTCCTAGACTGAATCACAAAGAACTAGAAAATCTAAGTAGACCAATCAATAATAAGGAAATTTAAACAATCATCAAAAACCTCCCAAAGAGTAAAAGTCCAGGATGAGATGGTTTCACTAGTGAATTCTACCAAACTTTCAAAGATTTCATATTTCATATCTGTCCTTCTCAAACTCTTCCGAAAAATTAAATAAGACGCAATACTTTCTAATTCATTGAACGAGGCCAACATTACCCTGATACCAAAACCTAGTAAGAATAACATAAAAAAAGAAAACTACATACCAATATCTCTGATGAACACAGATGTAAAAATCCTAAACAAAATACTAGCAAATCAAATACAACAATACAGTAAAAGGATTATACATGACGATCAAGTGGGATTCATTCCAGGGGTGCAAAAAAGGTTCAACATTTGCAAATCAATCAATGTGATACACCACATAAGCAAAATAAAAGATAAAAATTACATGATCATATCAATAGATGCGAAAAAGCATTTGACAAGATACAGCACCCATTTATGACTAAAACACTTAATAAAAGGGTATAGAAGGAAAATACTTCAACATAATAAAAGCCATATATGACAAACTCTCGGCTAATACCATATTTAATGGCGAAAAATTGAAACCTTTTCCTCTAAGATAAGGAATAAGACAAATATATCCACTCTCACCACTCTCATTTAATAGAGTATTGGAAGTATTGGAAGTACTAGATAGAGCAGTCAGGCAAGAGAAAAAATAAGACACCCAAATTGAGAATGAAGAAATCAAATGGTCACTTTTTGCGGATAACATGTTTCTTTATATGGAAAACCCTAAAGACTCCACCAAAAATCAGAAACAATCAAAAAATAGAGTACAGTGGCAGGATACAAAATCAATGTACAAAATCCATTGCATTCCTATATACTAACAATGAAATTTCAGTAAAAGAACTGAAATCACAATTCCTTTTGCAATTGCAAAAAAAAGAATAAAACACCTAGGAATAAACTTAACAAACTATGTGAAGGACCTATACACTATGAGACAATATTAAAAGAAATTAAAGAAGACACAAAAAAATGCAAAGATATTCCATGCTCATGAACTGGAAGAATCAACATAGTTAAAATGGCCATATTACCCAAAGCAATATACAGATCTAATGCAATTCCTGTCAAATTCTCAATGGCAGACATCAGAAACATGGAGTGAGAGATGTCCCCAGATCTCTCCCTTTGAAATAACAATAAGCTGAAAATCTAAAACTCAACAAAAAACACCCAAACTGCACACCGGCACATCTGAGCATGAAACCTGCGCATAAGAGCTACCACAGGTCAGAACTCTGGTGTCAGGCAACAGATGGGAGAAAAAAAGAAGCTGCCTCTCACTGCCAGAGCTCCATGTAGGAGGAGAGGGAGGGGAGAAGGAGCGGCAAGTTCCCTGAACAGCCCTGCCTGGGAGAGCTGTGAGCTCCCCATGGTTGGCAGCAATGCCCAGTCATCAGGGCAGAAGGCAGAGAAATGGAGATAGCAGAAAACTGAGGATGACAGAGAAACAAGAAGTGATTTTTTACCAGCCACGTCTGCAAAACTGAAGCTGAACCACAGCCCACAACCCCCAACCCAGAGGGCCCCTCCCGCCATACCATTTGAGACCCAACACTGTGGAGCCGCAAAAGAATCTGAGCAAATGCCACCAAAGCCATTGCTAACATTGAAAGGAACTGAGACTGAGGGTAGCGAGCATGATTAAGGGAAAAAAAAGACATTCTATAAAGCAGGGATCCAAGAGGCTTAGACGCCACCTACTGGAAACCAAAAGAAAAGTGCCTTCTTTGCAGCAGGCTAAAGAGAGACCTTCATATAATAAATCTTCTTTCTGGAAAAAAACAAAACAAAACAAAACAGAATACACTTCCATTAATGCCCCAGAGGAGAAATAGTCCATTAAACACTATGAACAACCAAGGTGACAAGGCATCTCAGAAAGAAAGACAAAAATCTCCAGAAAATAAGCTTACAGACGTAGAAATATGCAACTTAAATGACAGACAATTCAGCATGGTACTTATGAAAAAACTCAATGAGAGCCAAACGAGTCATATCAACAATTTCAGGATGTGAAAAAACAACTAGATGAGCAGAATGAGTTCTTTAGCAAGGAGACTGAAACCCTCAAAAAGAACAGAATAGAACTTCTGGAGATGAAGAACACACTGCAAGAGCTGAAAAATGAAATAGCAAGCTTGGGAAATAGAGTCGACCAAATGGAGGAAAGGATCAGTGATATCAAAGACAGAAATCTAGAAATAAATCAGAAGGAAGAAGAGAGAAGCTAAAGAATGAAAAATAATGAAAGAGAAATACAAGAACTAGCTGATACCATCAGGAGAGGAAACATAAGAATAATCGGCATTATCGAAGGCGAGGAAAAGGAGCAGGGACTAGAAAGCATTTTCAGACAAACAGTGGACGAGAATTTCCCAAATCTAAGGAATGAGCTGGAGCTTGGAATTCAAGAAGTCAACAGAACACCCAATTATCTCAACTCAAAAAGGCTTTCACCACGACACATTGCATTAAAGTTATCGAAAATCGATGACAAAGACAGAATTCTCAGGGCAGCCAGGGAAAAGAAGATGGTAATCTATAAAGGAAATCCCATTAGATTATCATCAGACTTCTCAGCACAGAAAGGAGTAGAATCAAATATGTAAACTAAAAATTTTAATCATTTCTTCAATTTAAAAAAAATCCCAATGGCATTTTTTAAAGAAATAGATGAACAACAACAAAAATTACAGATTTGTATGGAATCACAAAAGACCCCAATTAGCCAAACCAATCCTGAGAAAAAAAGAACACAACTGGAGGTAATACACTGCCTGACTTCAAATTATATTACAAAACAACAATAATCAAAACAGCATGGTTATTGGCAGAAAAACAGACACACAGATCAATGGAACAGGATTGAGAGCACAGAAATAAACCCACATATATATGGGCAAATAATTTTCAACAAAGCAGCCAAAAATACATAATGGAAAAAAGAAAGCCTCTTCAATTAGTGGTGCTTGGAAAATTGGAAAACCACATGCAAAAAAATGAAACTAGACTGCTATCTGTCACCAGACACCAAAATGAACTCAAAATGGATCAAAGACCTAAATATAAGACCTGAAACAATAAATTGCATAGAAGAAACAGGTACTAAACTCATGAACCTTGGTTTTAGAGAGGATTTTATAAATTTAACTTCAAAGGCAAAGGAAATAAAAACAAAAATAAATGAATAGGACCGTATTGAACTAAAAAGCTTATGCATAGCAAAAGAAATCGTCAACAAGACGAAGAGGCAACCAACTGAATGGGAGAAGATATTTGGAAACAATGCCTCTGATAAGGAGCTAATATCCAAAATACATAAAGAACTCATACAACTCAACAACAAAAACACAAACAATCCAATTAAAAATGGGCAGAGGACCTGAACAGACACTTCTCCCAAGAAGACATACCAATGGCCAATAGTCATTTGAAAAGCTGTTCAACTTCACTAGCTATTAGGGAAATGCAAATCAAAGCCACAATGTAATACTGCCTCACATCCATAAGAATGGCTATTA
Organism: Pteropus vampyrus; assembly: GCF_000151845.1. Taxonomy (NCBI): domain Eukaryota; kingdom Metazoa; phylum Chordata; class Mammalia; order Chiroptera; family Pteropodidae; genus Pteropus; species Pteropus vampyrus. The sequence goes on from NW_011888792.1 coordinate 11,355,230, forward strand.
ACAAGACAAGTGACAAGTGTTGAAGAGGTTGTAGGGGAAAAGAAACCTTCATACACTGCTTATGGGAATGTAAGTTGCTATAGCCCTACTAAACAATATGGAGGTTCAGCATTATTCCAGTGGCTAAGACATGGAAACAACCAAATACCCTTTGTTAGATGATTGGATAACAAGGATCTGGTACATAAATACAGTAGAATATTGCTCAGCTTTAAAAAAGATGGAATATTGCCATTTGCGACAACATGGATGGACCTTGAGATTGAGATATTCATGTTAAGCGAAGTAAGTCAGACAGCAAAAGTTGAGAACTATATGATTTTGCTCATATGTGGGATATAAAACTGAAGCAATAAATGAACAAGACAAACAAACAAAAACTCATAGGCACAGACAACAGTTACCAGAGGAAAGGAGGTAGAGGAGAAGGTAGATAAGGGTAAAGGGAGTCAAATATATGGTGACAGAAGGAAATTTGACTTTGGGTGGCGAACACACAATGCAATACACATATGATGTATCATTGAATTGTACACTTGAAATCTATATAATTTTGTTAACCAGTGTCACCCCCAATAAACTTAATTTTTTAAAAATAATAAATTACAAAAAAAAAAAGTCTTAACACACCCAAAATAATGTTTGACCAAATATCTGGGCACCTCATAGCCCAGTCAAATTAAAACATAAAACTAACTATCACAGCAGGCAAGCACCTAAAAACCAAACATTCTATCAAGTAGAAAATATAGGACTCTCACATACACATGTAATATTCTTTAAAAACTTTTTATTGCTGCTACATAAATTGATATAAAAATCAGGGTTTTAAAAACTACTTACACAAAATATATAAGAGAGCTATTCTTACACTAGAAAACTAGAATTCAGTGTTAGGATTAGTATTTCCTGAAGCTACAAATACAAATATGTAAACAAATATATGTATGTCGGAAGGCAAAATTTACATAGGGCTTCTTGAAAACAATAGGTTACATACTAGGTTACACTCTTTTCTTGAAGGTAACATAAAGTTGACCACACCAAAACCCATTAAATTCAAATGGAGTCTACTATTTAATAAATTATTATTTTGTTTTCAACTAACACTCCAAACACTTTGCATAATTATTAAGGCCTAGATATAGCTACAGTATAGATCGTCTTACTTTTCTCCTTTACTATAAAATCTTAGTAGGAAAACATGTTTTAACCTTGTAAAATATCAACACCAGACTATTCATTAACTGTTTCCTTAATGTTCACCTTTTAATGTGTTTATTAAACCAATTCTTCACCTTTGAATACTTTAGAGATAATACTAAGGTACTATGATTATAGAAACTAATGAATTATAGACAATTTACTGTAAATCTTACCACTTGATAAAAGATTCTATTGTAAATCTTACTTTATTAAAAGAGTGTTTTTACAGTATTACAATATTTTCTGCTCTACTTCTTTGAATCCAGCAGAGTAAATACAAGCTAGGAAATTCTATTTCCAGAGACCTGCTAACATCACTGATCACTGTTTTATATTAAAAAAAAATACCTATTAGAGTTGTATACTAAGACCAAATATCAAATAGTTGGAGGCGCCTAATAAACACAACTTTTTAAAGACTCTGCTTCATCTCTGTTCATCACAATAACAACAACAACAACAACAACAACAACAATAATAACAACAGACAAAATGTCACATCTGTATTTCTGGAAGATTAGTGGTCCAATCTGGAATTTCAGTAAATAGTTCTGACAGGCTACCAGAAAGGGTTGTGAATAGATTTTAGTAACCTCAAAAAACTTGTTTTGTAGGCTGTCAAGATCTGTTAAGCACCTTCTAAACACCAATGTTCATTTTAAAACTCTTTCCTGAAATTTTGGGAATAGATGACTTTTCACAAGTATTATGTATATTCTAAACTTTTTAATGTCTGAATTTAGCAAAACTCAAAACACATTTGGCCAAAGCTCATTTTATATCATTTCTCAAATTTTATATACAGGAATATTTCAAAGGCAAATTATTTTGTGTGTTTCTGATTCATTTAAAGTTTGCTCACGAAAAGTTTATTTTTTATAAGAGTTCTTCTCTAAGATGCCTTATGAGATTTGGTTTTATAACACCTTGAAACACTTATTTTAAAGAGAAAGTTGCTCTAAAAACTTGTACCTCAAAATTACTAATTTAATTTGAACAGAGTCTACACTTGGCAAAACATTTCCACATGATCAACTAATTTTTTGTTAACATTTTTAATAACTCTATTGGTCCCAATACAGCTACAATGTAACTAAATTATATATATGTATATTATATATATACGTATATATATAATATACGTATATATATATATACGTATATATATATACGTATATATATACGTATATTATATATATACGTATATATATGTATGTATGTCACCATTATCTAGGCAGCATTTCCAAAATTGTGTTTTGTGAGACACTAGTGTCTCGAGAGATGTCAAGAAACGTTCATGGGTAGAAAGTAGTTAGGAGTGGTAGTCAAGTTAAGTGTGGGAAATGCTGAATTAAACAAAATTACACAGGTTTGTTTACTATAAGATTTCTTAGAACCTTTATGTACATAATGAATATTCAAGAGAAATATATAGGAAATAATGTTTTCCAAACTTATTTAACAATAGAACTTTTAACAAACCTCTTACCATACTGTAGGATGTTAATGTTCTGTATGTGGTCTCAAACACTAAGAAAGTGATTGCATTTACAATGTTCCACACCTTTATCTGTCACTATCAATCTGATAATTTTGCCAACATTTTTCAGGAAGGTGATAGCCTAGTTACTTAAAAATACTTCTAACTGAGGCAGAATTACTAACAACTCCTTTTCACAAGGTAGGAACAAATTGTAAACCTGAGTTTTGATTAACATAATGATGACAACCTGACAACCATGTTAAAAAGACTATCTATTTAATTTACAAAAGTTTTTTAGAGAAGATCTTTTAAAGAAAACTGACAGCTATTGATTCTTGGTGAATTAAAAGTGTAAAATATAGTCATTTCTTAATTATGACTACAACAAATTTTAATTCTAAATTGGCTTCTCCCTATCATTGAGCAGATTTCAGAATTATTCTTCCTTTTTCCCTATGAAGCACATGGGGTATACTCAGCACATACAAGTAATTTAAATGTTTCCTTCTAACATATAATTTTGATATTGTTAAGCACACTTGAAGGCAGTGGGCCCTCAACTTTGCTTTTGGCTAAAGTTTCTGAAGGAAAGGTTTTCATTGATATGCACTCATAATTATAAGGTAATTCTACTGTGCCTCAAAATCACATAATGCATTCCAAAGACCACTGGAAATTGATTTAGAATTATTTAGTGTTTTATATAATGTATACCACTGCTTGCCTTCGATTATAAAGAAAACTGAAAGTTACTGCTATTTAAAAACATACTGATTTAAAACAATAAATTATACTACAGTACAGATTATACTATAACTTTGTTAAAATTCATAGGCATGTTTAGCAAAATAACAAAAAATGATAACACAGTTACTCTTAAAGAATATTAATAAAACTCTTTGTCAACAAATTGACAAGAACTTCCACTTCCACCCATGAACATTAAACTGCCATGAGAATTGCCCTCCAATTATAAAAATTAGAAAACTGAATAAAATATATGAAACAAAAGTTTTCAGGCATTGGGTAACAGGAACCATGGTTTCTGAAAAAGGACAAACTAACTAGCTGAGCCCTCTGGGTTACTGCCTAGAAGCGTTTTCCAGGCTACAGAGCTGAGATGCAGAATTCAAATAGGGCCCAGCAGTCACAGTGAGCTTAGGAGACAGAGATAGCCATCTGGGTAAGCTGACACAGCTAGAATTTGTGGAGAAGATTATTAGACAGGAGGTGGCTAAATAGAAAAAGAGTTCTGAAGATCTGCAAAGAGTCTTTTCAAATCTGTGGTTAAATATTTATCTTCACATGCATGAAGTGAAACTCCTCAAGGTTGAGGAAACACCAGAAATCAGTGCTCAAACAATTCACATAGTCATACTGAGTTAAGAATAATTTGCATATGCCAGAGTGGAGAGATATCATAATACATGAGGTATTAGTAGAATCTGCAGTGAGACTAATGTAGCTTTTCAAAGTTAATGAGAATAATTTAGCTATACTAAAGGCTAATCTGGAAGCTTATAAGCAAACTATGAAAGTGTAAAACTGATCCCAAGTAATTTAATTGCATACCAGAACAAAGTCCAACATTCTTTGAAGGAATGTAACAAAATCCAGCACCCAACAAAATAAAATTCATTATGTCCAGCACCTGATCAAAAAAGATTGCAAGGAAGCAGGAAAATATGAACCATACCAGATAAAAAGTAATCGATAGAAACCTAAAGAAAAATAAACCAATAGAATAACTGAGATGGTAGAATTAAAAGAAAGGGAGATTAAAACAATTATCATAGATATGTTCCATATGTTCAAGATTATAGTGGAAAACACAAACATGTTGAGAAAGAAATACAGGATATAAAAACAGACCCAAATTCTAATGAAATGAGAATTATAAAATCTGAAATGAAAATGACAATGGGTAGGATAAACAACAGAATAAAACTCACAGGAAAAAAAATAGTAGTAAACTTGAAGACAGCAATAGAAGCTGTTCAAAATGATGCATAACTAGAAAAAAGACCCCCCAAAGTGAATAGAGTCTCAGTTACCTGTAAGAAAATATGCAGACTAATATACATGTAATTGGAGTACCAGAGGAAAGGGGAGAGGAGAGAAAATTATTTTTAAATAATGACCACAGATTGTCTAAATATGGTGAAAAATATAAATCCCTAGATACAAGAAACTCAAGAAATCCTGAGCAGAATAAACCTAAAGAAAACCACACACAATCATAACAAACCACAACTTAATCAAACTGTCAGAAATAAGAAATAAAGAGAAAATCTTTAAAGCAGACAGAGGAGGATAAAAAGATATTTTATGCAGGAAAATAAAGACATATGCTCTAACCACTTCTATTCAACATTGTGCTGGAGTTCCTAGGGAAAAAATAATAACAGGCAGACAAATTAGGAAGGAAAAAGTAACACTGCTTTTTTGACATATGACATGATTATGTATCATTATTCCGCTATAAGAAATCTACAAAAAACAAACAAACAAACAAAAAACTACCAGAACTAATCAATGAGTTTAGCAAGGTCCTAGGAGTCAAAGTCAATGTGTAAAACTCAATTGTATTTCTACATACTAACAACAAATAATTGGAAATTGAAATTCAAAAAGCATTGTCATTTACAGTAGCAATAAAAAAATTGGAAATAAATTTAACAAAATGCATATAAGATCTATAGAGATATATATCAAGAAATATACCATGTTTATAGATCAGAAGATCCAATACTGTTTAAGATGTCAGGTCTCTCCAAACTAATCTATAGATTCAAAACAATTTCAATCGAAACTCTAATAAGCCTTTTTGTAGAAATTGGTATTCTTATTCTAAAATTCATATGAAAATACAAAACAATTTTGAAAAAAAGTTTGAAGAAGATTTATACCATTTTATTTCAAGACTTACACTAAAGCTATCATAACCAAGATAGTGTGATACTTGTTTTAAGAAAGACATAGAGCAATGGTACAGAATAAAATTCAGAATATACCTATGATCAGCTAATTTCTAACAAATGCATCATACTAACATAGTAGGGAAAGAGTGGTCTCCTTAACAAAGACAGCTGAACAACTAGATATTCACATGTAAAAAAATGAAAGTCTACCCTTACCTCATACTTAGATAAAAATAAGAAAACAATTTTTTTAAGTAGACAAAAGATTTCAACAGACACATTTAAAATATATATATATATATATGAATAGAAAACAATCCACATGAAAGGATGCTCAACATCGTTATTCACTAGGAAAATGCAAATTAAAACCACAACAAGATATAACTACATACAATGTATTCACTAGAGTGGCTAAAATTAAAATATTAATAACACCAAATAATAACAAGACTGTGGAGCAATTGAACTTTTGTACATTGCTAGTATTAAAGTAAAATGATACGATCATTTTGGAAAACAGCTTAGTTATACATTCAAAATTGGTGAACTTTATGCAATTTATACCTCAATAAAGCTGAATTTTAAAAATTAACTTGACAAAACATTTTTAAATTAGTAAAATAAAATTTTGATAATTTCCTGTAATGGTTTAACATTTTTTAAATACTAGCCAAGTTTTTCCCCTATTGTTCTTAGATACTTCTTCCATTCAAGCAGTAGATAAGCTTACCTTCAGGAAAAGCAATGACAGCAGAAAGCTGTCACTATGAATTTCAAAATCCTGGGCCTTGAGAATAATGGAAATGACCCAGAACACATGCTTACCAAAGCAGGCAGGTGAATAATATAAAATAAAAGAATGTGAGGACTAGAGTAAACAATCTCTTTGGAATGTAGTTCCAGTGTTACCGGATCATTTTTCCCCCAAAAGAAATCTGGAAATTCAAAAATTCAAAAATTGAAATATTTCTCAAGCTAAAAGCACTTCTGTGGGTCAAATTCAGCCCATCAATTTATAACATCTGGCACAGAACACAGATTTAGAACACCTTAAAAAAAGTAAAGACTTTCTCATTCTCCGGACCTGATAAAATTTCCTGGAAGGATGAAAAGAGTCAAAGGAACAATGCATAGACATTTTTTTACAAGAGAATGGTGGCGATCTGTGTCTCATTTCCTAGGTACAGACTCAGGGAAGCAGAAAGATCTCATAGAATGGGATGGATAATGTGAGAGGCAAACAATGTTTTCAGCCTCAAAGTTTCCCAGGCCCCATCCAGCCCCAGAGAGGCTCAGGCAATTGGCACTCTCAGAGAATTCTCTACATCTTGGTGCAGTTTGGGGACCACAAGAAGACACAATATAATCAAAAGCATGAAAATTGCAGCAAAAGTTGCTTTACCAGCTTAAATTGTGTGGATGGGCATGAGGGATAAGTCAGCAGTAACGTGTGATGATCAACTTCAGAAACAAAATGAAGGATAAACATTTCTACAAATGCTATCAATGAGGAAAGATAAAGATATCTAATAGGACCCACCACCTCCACCCAAGGATTAGCAGAGCACTAGGAAGAGGTAAGAGATCCCAAGTTAATATTAAAATTTCAGCCATCTGGGCAGAATAGGGGCTACAAACAGAAACTGAGTTATAAAAAAATTAACAAAAAGTTTACTCCTTGAACATGTGACACTGTAGACTGAGATGTACTTCCATAGTCTGCTGTAAGCAAGGAGGTTATCCAGGGAAAGGAAAATCATTTTATTTTTTTCCTTGCTTTAGATTAATTATGCCAAATAAATACTGGATTTGGTAATATGCCCCACAGATAGGCCACTAGAACATAAGATTTCCATGACTACAACATAATAGACTATAGAATTAAGTTCTTCAGATGACTTCTGTAACAATTTTGCTCAACAAACTCAATTATCAAACACGCTTATTAAGTTTCCCAAACTCGTTTTCAAGTAATAAACTGTCTTAAGGCAAGTCTAAATGACTGGTAACACTGGACAAAGTGAGTGAAACTCACTCGTTCTGCAACTATTTATATAAATACAATAACAATGCCACCAAAATCCATTGGTTTACATGAGAAAAGTGTAGGTCTGAGGCATTAAAATGTAGGAAGCAGAGAGGTTGTTACAATGTGTGTGTGTGTGTGTGTGTGTGTGTGTAAAACTATATTTTCCAATTTTTCTAAATTGACCACATAGTCCTTTAATTTCCAGAAATAATTAGAAAATATGTTTTAAAATAGAAGACGTCTTTTAATTGCCCCTTTAATACATTCTTAGAAATTTAACAGCACATCACCTGCACAGCACTGTTGTAATTCCCCCAATAATTCAGGCAAAGTGCCTACTTTAGTTTGAATATTCAGATAATTAGCCACATATTTCCAACAGCTGTGGCACAACAAGACCTCTGAGCTTCAGTTTTCTTCTCTGTGAAATGGGGAGATATACCTGCAAAGCCTCTCACATTTGCAAAAGTATCTAGCCCAGTATCTGATACATAATAAGCCCACAAAAATATTTACTGAATTAGCCACTACTAACTTCACTTCTACTGACCTCTGAACAGGTTAATCAATGAAATTTTTTCTAGGAAAAGTCACCTATTCAATCATGGTACTGTATTTCTCTTCCAAAGGTACAATAGACCTTCAGTAGTGTTATCCCACGCAAGCTGTTCCTGAACAACCACTTCCCATTCCTACCATTGTATTTATATTAATAAATGCAACTGGGTAATTACCTAAAAATTCTCCTGATACCTTGTAGCTCCACTTTCATCTCAGAAAGTATTCCTAGAGTGAAGTGAGTCCACATTGCCTCTCTGCTCTCATCCCTCTAAGTGCAATGATTTTCCAACACACTCAATAAAATCCAAGGATTTCACTGTGGCCTATAAGCTTTTTTGTGACCTGCCTCTGCCTGTCTTAACCTCATTTCCTACGACTCTCCCCTCCACTAGCTTCTTGCTGATCATTGACCACACCAAACATAAGCCTTTGTACTTGACTCATCCCACTGCCAGGTATATACTGCCCTGAAATTCATATGGTTTGTTCCCTCACTTCATTCAGATGTCACCTCCATAGAGAAAACCTCCTTGACTACCCTTTCTAAAGCAGCATACTTTGTTATTCTCTGTCCCCTTCACCTGCTTTTTCCACCATAACAAATCAAATATATATTTATTCATCTGTTGCAATTGAAGCTCCATGAGGATCGAGACTTCATCTCATTGACTATTATATTTCCAGAGCCTAGAATACTACCTGGTATAAAGTGACACTAAATTACCATTAACAGTGAGTCTGTTTGAAGTAACTAAGTGAGAGATTTGAATATTCCAAAAAAGCTTTGAGAAAATGTTACTGACAGTGGAATGAGGAGTAAAAAGACCAGTGATAGTTATGGTGACCATGTGAACCTAGAACACATGCTGATGGAAAAGGTAAAAGCCTCAAGGAACTGGATTAACACCAGAATTGGGATAAGATTTTTAATAGCTGGAGTATGGTAGGCAGAATGGAAGCAAAAGAAAGCCTTTGGATGGCTGAGGCCTGAGCAGTAGAACGAAGAAAAATTTCTTTTATCCCACCTACTGTCCCTCCTCATCTTCCTTCCCTTCATGTTTCCTCTGTCAGTATCTACCCATGTTTGCCATCTTTTTCTCCTTCTCTTTTGCTTCCTCTGTCATAAATTGTTTTTCAATTGTATATTGCCCTCAAAGAGTTTTTTTTTTCCTGTGAATCAGCAGCCTCAGTAAAAGAAAAGCTCTCTAATGAGAAATTATTAAGAGTATATTTATTATTCCTTTAAATGCCAAAGAGAATACCAACATCATCAGTATCAAGTACTCATCATGAAGGCAATAGACTAAAACAAAGACTCATAAAGCCATTCCCTTTCACCTCCTACATCAAGAATTCTGAATGCTTTGGGACTTTGCTTAATTTTCTTCTCTTCCTTCTCCAGAACATAGCTTTAAAATATAATCAACATTTTTTTGGCTTTACTGAGGTATAATTGACATATTTTTGTTGCACATATTTAATATATACATCTTGATGAGTTTGGACATATACATATACCCATGATACTATCACTACAATCAAGCTACTATAAATATATCTATCATCTCCAAAAATTTCCTTGTGTTTTGTTTATGTTCTATAAGTGGTAAGTGGTAACACAACATGAGATCTATCCTCTTGATATATTTTAAAGGGCACAATAATGTATTGTTAACTACAGACACTGTGTGGTACAACAGACAATATCTTTGACTTCTATCCTCACATTCCATTTAAAAAATCATGACACATTCACTAAAGTATATCTGCAAAATTCCTAAGTCTGGCATTACCTTTTTGTAATTAACTTGATCCTTGGTGCTTATTCATGTTAAAATAAATGAAAACTGGCAAGCAGTCCTATCAGGCTTGTAAATGTGCATATATACCTCTTCCCACCCTTCACCAAAAGACATTGGGCTTGGTGTTCAACTGGACTCTTTAAAGAATAATTTCTAATACATTAGTAGCAGCTAACATAATAATATCTATTAATTTTAGATAAGTACCTCCCAAAATATCATACCCCCAAAGGTCAACCTTAGTCATTTTGAAATCCCTTCATAAGAGTTTATAGAACATGATCTCTGTTCAAAATGAATCTTAAGAAAGTAAACTGTATATCAAAATTTTAGGAAATATTCATAGTGAAGTTCACATTTTGCTCATTAATCCTAGAGAGCAAAGAAAAATCAAAGCAAGGATAAATGGGTTTAATTTTTTAAATATCAGGCACATTTATAAGTGACAAGGCATTAAAATTTATAAACTACATGATGACCTACTTAGAGCTAATCAATATATTCAATAACAAATAAGATACCCAGTCTAAAATGATTTATTCCATTATTTTGGTAATTATGCTTAAATTAGTTCCAATTACACCATAAGCTCGAGACATAAGGAAAAAAATTCATTATTCAAATTAAATATCAAAAGCCAAGAGCATTAACCTTCTCTATGTCTTTCCCTGTTTCATCTTTCTAATTCTCCATGCCCACAATCCCTTTCTCTGTCATTGTACCTTCAAGTCTAGAATAGTATCAACTCTGATAGGATTAGTATAAAATATGTATAACTAACAGTGTGACTTTATTGTTTTTCTTAATTCTAAGACTGAAGGATGCTAATACCAATGTAAAAGGGTGATTGCTTGTGTATATATGTCTCTCTCCCCTCCCCTCACCAAAGCTGTTCCTTCACTGACATATATTCAATAGAAAATGTGAAAGTACAGAATAAAACAACTGTATGTATACATCTGTATTAGTACCAGGACATGTTTACTAATAGTAAAGGGATAGGTCCAAATTTAGGTTAGCAGCCTAATTTGGCTTAAAACAAAATACATCTCCCCAAAGCACTTCCATTCTGAAATAACTTATAACCATAAAAGGTATTTACAAGAAAAAAATCTAGAATAATAGTAATAGCAGCAAAATAGTCACTTTTCATTTTCACTAACTTGGTGTTAACTAAATGAAATCTGGCATTGCTATCAGCATAGTACAATAAACTTGAAAAGGTACCCAATGTACAAAGAAAATATGAAACTCCCTAATGACAACAGCAAAAACAAAAATTGTGTTTTCTTTTTTCCCTTCACATGCCCTTTGTGTTAGCTTGAGAGCATATAATCTTGTTATCTACATACTATAATAAAAATAAAATTGCCAGTGTGCCTAGATGGAGGCTTCAAAAATAACTAAAGAAAATTATATTTCTCTATATCCCATAAAAGATCCATCATACAGGACCCAGTTCTCATTTCTTTATGTTAGAAGCTGTTACTAAATGCAGCTAAACAAGAGAAAAATATCTAAATAACTCTCAGAAGTAGCATACACAGATATTATATCTTTCTTGAAATCTCAAATCTTACATTATCTAAAGATTTAAATCACCTTTAAAACAGAATTTATTAAAATTCTAAACTCATATTGTGTTTATCTTTTTTATAAGTGGATATATTCCTAGTAACATGTTTGTATCTGATGTTATTCATACAAATAAAAGCATATAGTCATTTTAGGGATTAATAGAAAAACAGACATCTGCATGGAACATTTCCCTCATTAGATATTATCGTGTTAGCATATTTTTCCTATTTATGATTTTACTACAAAATAAAATGAGCTGATTTTTATCCTTAAGTTTCTCTATAATGTATATTGCCAATAATGCAAATACTTTAATTGCACATTAGAAGAATCTCACGTTCCTATAAAAATTGCTATAGAATTAGCCCTGAAGAGACCTCATAATGCAAACAAAAATCAAGATATGACTATGTCAAATTGGCAGACCAGTTACTACTTATACAAAATATTACTTTAAAAGTTACTTTTAAATTAAAAGTTATCTTTTTGAAAATCCAAAGTGATTTCACATGGTTCATTAGAATGTTATTTGGCCTCTTCTTAAATTAATGTCAAATTGAATTACTTAATGAAAATTAGTTAGCAAAAAACTGTACACTAATCAACTGACTTAACAAACTAGCCAAACTGTATACTCAAAAAGCAACTCATTCTTTTTTCAGAAATACACATTTGGGGCTAATGAAACTTTTCTGGAAAGCACTTTGAGGTAATACATATCAAATGTTAATGTTCATTCTCTTTGACCAGTAATTCTACTCCTAAGAATTCTCCTAAGGAAAAAATCTGAAATGCAAATAAATTTTTATATATAAAGATGTGCATTCCAACATTATTTATTAGAGCAGAAAGAAAAAATACAACCCCCAAGAAGAGCTTAGTTTAAAAAATGAACTATGAAGTCATTTGAATCACTGTTATGAATAAAATGTAATGACCTAGTAAAATTCTCAGCACATATATATATAATACACCAAAATATTTACAATGATTACCTTTGGTTGGCATAATTATAGGTTATTTTTATATATCCTTTTCTTATTTTTAGAAGCTAATATTGGTATTCAAGAATATTTAAATGTTCCACATTGAACTATTGTAAACAAAGGGTTTTGGTTAGAAGCCATTTCATTGAGTGATAGCCATAAAATATTTCATATGCAAGTGAAAAAAGAATTGCTGGTCATAAGTAGATGATTGTCACCAGCTGGCTTCTCCTGAAGGACAGTGGTACAGCTCCCCTATTAATATCAAGGACAGTGGTACAGCTCCCCTATTAATATCTATTAACAATCAAATTAGTACAGCATTCATGTTAACAACTTGTATTCCCATCTAAGGGTGAATTTACTTAACAGATGGTTTTATTTCTCATTAGGGTCAGTCAGTACAACAAAACTGTTTGAAAAAGGGATAGGAGCCAATATTTAGTGAGTATATAATGGACAGGGTGCTAAACCCTTTACATATTTCATTTAACCCTTACAACATCATAAGGTAGGTATTATTATCCCCATTTTTCAGAAGAGGAAACCGAAGCTCAGAGAAGTATGTTAATTTATCTAAGTTTACAAAGTCAGTAAACTGCAATACTGAAATTTGAACCCAGCTTTTCTATATGCAGAACCCCTAGTGATATCGGTGAAGGAAATTACTGATGGGATTGTTCATATTGCATATGATAATGGCTTTGAAAATATTTCAATAAATAATTTTGAAAAAGGCCATCACTAATTTACTGATCGTTAATAGTTTTTAACAGATTCCACATAGTTAAAAGAAAGACAAATAAATGTTTTAATTAATGTTCAATAAGATAATGCCTAATATTAACTGTTTCTGTAAATAATAGGTGTTAATAAATATTTGTGGTATTGAACAAAACTAACCTGAGACGGCCAATGAAAATAAAAATAGAAACAAATAAAGAGATATCTCCCTTTCACTTCCAAAAGCTACGTGAACAGTCTCATTCAAGTTAATAAAAAATTAAATTTACTAAATTATAATATATAACTAATGTTAGAGAATCATTGATCATTAGGTCAAAAATAGGGGAGGGGTAGTTACATATACACAGAATAAACAGAAATCCCACACACAGAGTGGTCTCTTTAGTCCCTAATAAAATCAATACTATATTAATTTAGAATCTAGAAGTGGATGAAATAATTTTAAAGTTTCCATTTAACTCTTAAAATTCGAGAATTAAAAAATTTAATCTGAAAGTTACTTTCCTTTAAATGAAGCATTGCAGTCATTTCTAGAACTTTACTATTTGTTGAAAACTATTTGAAATCATAGCTCCTAATAATTTAATCTATTAAAATGCTGCTAACCAAGTGAAAGTTAAATGGCTATTATTTAGATTCATAAACATATAATCTGAACAATTTTTGCCTATTTTTACCAATATATAAAACCTACACCATCTATACCATTAAAATGATGAAACCAAGTCAAGGCTCATCTGTCCTGTAAATTTCCAAATAGAAATTTTTGTTGCTGGTAGCTGCACTGAGGGTCAACTTTTAATAAATTAAAATAGACAAGGGAATTTAATCTGCTACAAACAATTAAGGAGCAAATTGGGACTAAAACACGTACATTAAGTATGTAAGTATGCTTAAATATATATGTATCTATGTTTATATATGCATATATATATTTAAATATATTTAATATATGTAACAATGCTATAGTATATTCTTAAACACCAAACACACACACTCACACTCACACACACAAACACACACATAATACCCATTTTAAGATACAAAGGAATTAAGACTACTTGGTAGAATAACAGACTCTGGGTGTGTTAATATTTATGAAAAGTAGACCTAGCTCAGGCACTGTTCAAATTTAAACCCCAGAATAGCACAGATAACCTACTAACGGAAAATCGAGAAATTAATTAGCACCACCCCCAAGATCATTTGCACAGTTTTTTAAGTGTAAATGACACTAACTTATAAAAATTATATCAGTATGCCTTATGTCTTCTTTATAATTATAAATATTATATTTTAAATAAACAGAACTAAAAGATGGATCAAAATTATAATGTTAATTAATATTACCTGAGATTGTTAACCAAAACAATTATAAATAAGATGGAAAGGACTAATGAAATCTGTTGTTACACTTATAAAATCAATCTCCTCTGATGTTTCAATAATTATATTCAGGCAATTTTTTTATGTAAAGTTGTCAATCTTATCACATTTATAACTTGTACAAAGATTTGTAAATACAGATCAAATTTTAACCAGTTCAGAGAGTAAAAAGGGTTTTTTAAAATGAATCACATAGTAATTTCTGAAAACATGTTAATAATATGTCACAGTGACTCAGATGGTAAGGTTGCTCATCTTACTCACTGTTATATTCCCAGAACCAAGCATAGTGCCTGCAACACTACAAGTAATCAATTATATCAAACTGAGGTTACACCTTACAGCAGGCTGTGCCAAATTATTTTTTAAGAAGTTAAGATTTCCCATCCTGAACATTTTAGTACATGTATGCATATGTAAATTTTTCCGGGAAGAGGATTAATATCTTTCATCACAGACTCAAATGACTTTATGGTACTAAATATGTTAAAAGCTATCAGTCTGAACAAAATAAGGACATGCTGAATGTCAGCTATGTCTCTCAGAGTAGAGAGATAGCAAAGGCACCTCTAGAAATAGTTCAGAGAGGTCAACTCTGAAGGAAAAAGGAAAGGGGTTTTTTGATTGCATTTTTTCATTTGTTTGTTTGCTATCCTTGTTGTTTTGCCTATGTTAATCAAAATTAGATTACTACATTCTTCATTTAATTCAATTGACACAATGCAGCCACTGATACAGTTACAGTATAGCACACTTTAGAAAGAAACATTACCACTATTATTAAATTAAATATATCTATAGCAAGATGAACAAGTATGAGGATACATAAAATACATTGCTAGATAATTCTCTTTGGAATCCAGAGTTTAGCTTATTAAATATTCTTTATTAATTTCCGTGATCCTTGCTTGCTATAACTCAGTAAAACAGTGGCTAAATTACATAATAAAGTAAGCTGGATTTCATATTAATTTTCTTTCTATGTTTCACTTAAAATCTTCTATTAATTTTGAGCATACCTATTTATAGATGAACACCACATAGCCCTGCCCCACCAAGTTCACTGTACGTGCCCATCCTCATACCGAGTGCAACTAAAATGCTATCATTTCATTACATTAAGCAAGAGCCAAGTTTCAGATTTCACACTGTCTGATTGTTAAGATCACATTAGCTCACTAGTAGTTGTTTAGTCAGTGTATCACCTCTATTGGTATTAAATCTTTGGATACAATGAAAGTTAACAATGCTATTTTTATGTTGTGCAAAAAAAATAAAAAACCATTCAGTCTGTTTTCCCTTTTTGATTACAGTTCATTTAAGGAGAAAATGTTGCTGTATGGCTTGACAATGTTTTATGTGTCTTCGGCTGATAGAACACACAAAACGTTTGAATAGGCCCATTTATTTGAACAGACGTATTAAATAATACTTTAAATGTGAACATGCATGTCATAAATTTTGTAGTCTCTTTAAAGTAGGATAAATCTGGTATTTAAAATAGTCTTTGTTCAAAGCCATGTTTTTTTCTAACAGTCATAAAAGGACTCTGATTTGTGCTGCATGAACAATGCCAGCATCATCATTTTAATTTTATCCATATGGGCTTCTAATAATAGATAAGAGTCTACATTTGTATTATATGTCTTAGAGACATTTAAAATCTAGATAAGGAAAGGCTGATTTCATTGGACCCACAGTTAAAGGAAAGCAGACCCTAATTAAAAGAATTCTGTTCTGAATTAACTAGTTTGACATGTGCTAATTGACAGTTCCTGTGAAATGGTTCTAATTAAAGTCAATATGTCTTTTTCAATTAAAAAGAAATTAAGAATATACTAATATACATTAACAACTTAATCTGCCTTCAATATCCCATACATCAGCTGCTTTTTCCCCACTAAGATTATTGGAGAACCATCTGACACGAATCATCTACTGTTTGCTTATGGTATCTCACTATTACTTCACACGAGCGCAGCAGTAGTTTACGTCCCCTTGAGGAAGAGGATAACCTGCACATACTTTAATTTTCAGAACTCTCAAGTTCATTAAAAATAAACCTACCTTTCTGAATTTAAAAAATGGACATTCTTAATAAGAATCTTTGCTAACTGAAAACAAAGACAAGTGTTCTCAATTAGTGGTCTTTTTACTATAAGCCTTAGAGGTAATTGCATTCTTCTGGAAAGAAGGCTGGACTATGTTTTCATCATTTGGCTTGATTCAAAGCAAAGCCTGATTTGAGTAACATACAACAGAAAACATCTTTCAAATCATGTTTTGTTTCCCAAGTGAAATTTTGGGGAAGTCTCAGGTGGGAATACTTCACTTTGTTTATACAAGAGAAAAATAGAAAGCAAGATTGCTTAAATACCAGCACTAACAGAAGGCCCATCATACTCACTGAAAATGTAGCATTAGAGAAGCTGTTTTTAGCAACGTGATTAAATATTCAAATGTGTATTACCAAAGCTATGGTGTTAGCAATTTTAATGTTTTAAACTCAAGCATCAATACTAATGTACACAGCATTAACATCACATGGAGAACTATGGAAAAGATTAAAACTGTTTCTTAGTAGATGATTATAATTTAGACATTTTAATTGTAATTAAAAAATTTTAAAGAAAGCTTTTATACTATCAATATACTATAAGCAATCCTTTCATATGATATAGCTTATATTTTGATAGAAGTACCATCACAAATGCCCCTTTTCCCAGAGTTTAAAAATATCATGCTAAGTGAAATAAGTCAGACAGAAAAAGTTGAGAACCATATGATTTCACTCATGTGTGGTATATAAAACTGAAAGCAACAAATGAACAAGACAAACAAAAGCTCATAGACACAGACAACAGCTTAGTGGTTACCAGAAGGAAAGAGGGGAGGGGAGGGAAGAGGTAAGTAAGAGTAAATGGGGTCAAATATATGGTGACAGAAAGAGATTTGACTTTGGTGGTGAACACAGTGCAATATACAGATGATGTATTATTAAACTGTACACTTGAAATCTGTATAATTTTATTAACCAATGTCACCCCAATAAATTAAATTTTTAAAAAGTTTAACTTTGTCTATGTCCATGCTACCTTGAACAAGCCCAATCCCGTCTGATCTTGAAAGCTAAGCAGGGTCGAACCTGGTTAATACTTGGATGGGAGACCACCTAGGAAGACCAGGTGCTGTAGGCGTAAAAATTAAAAAAAATAAGGGATTGTAAACTGAGAAGGTCCTTGCAATCTGTGAGGTCAACTAAGGGTTGCCTCACCTAAAAAAAAAAAAAATTAAATTAAATTAAAATTAAAATTAAAAAAAGTTTAACTTTAAAAACATCAACCATAAAACGTGACTACTTATGGAAATAGGAAATTATTTTACTTCATTTTACGAAAACACTCATGTTTAATACAAGTTTAAAAACTAGACAAGTCACTTCCACTTTTCCACTTTTATTCGCTTACATTTTAAAAAGATTAAATTTGCTATCACCTGTAGCATTCTGAGTATGTGTGAGTCACCAACCAATTAACCTAAGATCTCTCATTGAAAACATTTTTTCCCAAATGTACCATATTATTCTTTTCTGAGTAGTTACCAAAAACTTTAATGAAAATTTTCTTAACTGGGATTCTAAAAGCAGCTGAAATCTAGTGAATTTCCAGAAAAAGTAAATGGATATTAATCTATAATCAAAAAAGTACCTCCACACAATTAAAAATATAATCAGACTCGATAGTCAAAATGCAGTGCTATTTATAACCATGTGGAGCCCCTAGTTTGATTTTCAGTCTTAGGATCTTGTTCCTCGAACTGGCATATACTGGAAATGCTGCAGTAACAGCGTGTACTCAGCTTTCCAAAATGGGAGACAAGCCAATGCAGTAACTTTCCTGCCCAATTAAAGAGCATTGTCTATAGCAGGCCTATACAACATTAGGCCTGCATATTGCATACATCCATGAAGCAACTGTTCATGACCCACCCACAGTGGGGAGCAAGTAGAAAAACAGGCAATATGGCACCCATGTCAGCAACAAGAGGTAAGGCTATTCCACTTCACATCTCAGTTGACATGTTACATATCCAATGACAATATCCCATATCCAAACTCAGGATGAAAATCAATGTGGTCCATCAACCCTTCCAACAGAGGCATTCACTGTACCAATTCTGGACTAGTATAAAAACTTCCTGAACAGTGGAAACAATATTGAACTGAAAACAGGAAAAGCTTGTAGCATTCACCTGACAGCTTATATTCTTGCAGCAGTCAGTAAACATTTATTGATGATTCTCATGGTTTATATTTTCTGTAAGAACTTGTTTTCCTCTCTTTTTCTTGTTCCTGTAATTTAATTACCAATAGGTGACCATAAAACTTATTGTCCAAACTGGAAACTTTTAATAATGAACATGGAAGGGAGAGATGTCACAGAAGATGGCAGAGTAGGAAGTTCTAGATTTAGTCCCTCTACCAAAACAACTATTGAGCTAGTAAGAAGTATTAGAATCAACTATTTCAAAAAAAGAGATCCAGTTGAATACTTGTAGCATACAGGGCAATTGACAAAGAAAGAAACAGACTAGTAAATTTTGGTGAATTTCAACATTACACATAGTAGCCACAATCCTCAAGCTCCACTAAAATTAACCATGGGGACAACGGTCTGATCCTGATGAAGCTTTCTGGAATCATGGCGGATGATAGGAAACTTCTCCAAAACAACAGGGTTCTGTATTTTGATCTACCTGGAAGTTCACTGAGGGGCCAGCATAGAAGCTGACCATTGGTTCAATCCTAAGGGGTTGAAGAAGAATCACTGGCATTATAGAAATAACTTAGTCAACATATCCTTTTTAAAAAATTTTTTTTTCTCTTATTGGATCTAGGCCTTTAAGGAAATCTGTATGAGGGCATTGTCTGACCACAGAAATAAAAGATGTAGACCTCAGCCACCACACATGACAAAGAATATAGTCTTTGCAAAAACAATTTAGAAAAGTCACTAAACAAATGAATAACTGCAGTCTTCATTAAGTAACAACAGCAATCTGGTGTTCAGGGGAGAATCTGATTTCTAGATTTACATTATAATCTTCAAAATGTCCAGATCTTGACAAGAAAATTGCAAAGCATACAAAAAAAAAAAAAAGGAAAATATGACTCATTACAGGGAAAAAAAATTGACTGAAACCATTATGAGGAAGCCCGAATGTTGAACTTAGTAGACAAAGACTTTAAATTTATAATCTTAAATATGCTCAAAGAGCTGAAGAAAACTATGGACAAAGAACTAAAAGAAATCAGAAAAACTATGTATGAACAAGTAAGGATTATCAACAAATAGACAAATTATTTAAAAAGATTAAAGTAGAAATTATGGAGCTCAAAAGTACAATAAATAAAATTAAAAATCCACAAAAGGTATTCAACAGCAGATATGACCAGAGAAAAGAATCATCAAATATGAAAGTAGGGCAACTGTAAGTGCCCAGTCTGACGAACAGAAAGAAAACAAGAAAAATGAACAGGGACTAAGAGACCTATGGGAAACCATCAATCATACCAACATACATATTATTGGAGTCTCGGGATGAAAAGAGTGAAAAAGAGGCAGAAAAAAGAAATATTGTTCAAAAACTTACCCAATTTGATAAAATACATGAATATACACATCCAAGAATCTCGACAAACTCCAAGCAGGACTAACTTAAAGAAATCCACACCACAGCATATTATTATCAAACTGCTGAAAGACAAAGACAGAGAGATTCTTGTATGCAGCATAAGATAGCAATTCATCACATACAAGTCATCCTCAAAAAAATTAACAGCATATTTTTCATCAGGAACTATGGAAGCCAAATGGCAGTAGGACATATTTAAAATATTGAAAGGAAAAAAAAGTCAACCAAGAATTCTATATTCAGCAAAACGGTCCTTCAAAAACAGAGAAATTACAACATGCTCAGATAAACAAAAGCTAAGGGAATTCATTATAAGTAGATCTGCTAGGCTGTACAAACAAATAAAGATCACTGGTAAAGGTAACTACATCAGTGAATATAAAAACTAGTATTATTCTATTTTTAATATGTTACTCTTCTTTTTATTTCCTATATCATTTAAAAGATGAATGCAGATTTTCTTTAAAATGTAAACTTCAGGGAGGTAATTCTTATCAAAAGAAAAAAAAGACTGGAAAACGAGGTGAATGTAAAATCTTAAAAGTCTTCACAAATATTAGTGAAAAGTGTACCATCTGAGCAAGAGTTTGGAGAAACATGGTGGAGAAAGAGACATCCCCAGATCTCTCCCCTTGAAACAACAATAAGCAGAACATCTAAAACTCAAAAAAAAAGCACTCAAACTGCACACCAGCACATCTGAATGTGGGATCTGCACATAAGAGCTACCACAGGTCAGAACCCCGGGAGTTGGGTGGTAGACTGGGAGAAACAAAGAAGCTGCTTTTCCCAGCCAGAGCTCCCTGTAGGAGGAGGGGGAAGGAAGAAGGAGCTGCGAGTTCCCTGAACAGCCCTGCCTGGGAGAGCTGTGAGCTCCACACGGCCAGAGACAGGGCCCAGTCATCAGGGCAGAAAGTAGAGAAGCAGGATGGCAGAATAACAAGAGTTGATTTCTACCAGCCTCAGTTGTGAAACCAGGGCTAAGCCACAGCCCACAATACCCAACCCAGAAGGCCCCTATCCCCATATCCTCCGAAACCAAATACTGTGGAGCCGCAAAAGAACTGAGCAAACACCACCAAAACTGTTGCTAACACTGAAAGGAACTGAGACAGAGGGTAGCGAGCATGATTAAACTCCTATAAGAGAAAAAAAAGACATTATTAAGACTTTATATAAAACAGAGATCCAAGAGGCTTAGACGCCACCTACTGGAAACCAAAAGAAAAGTGCCTTCTTTGCAGCAGGCTAAAGAGAGACCTTCATATAATAAATCTTCTTTCTGGAAAAAAACAAAACAAAACAAAACAGAATACACTTCCATTAATGCCCCAGAGGAGAAATAGTCCATTAAACACTATGAACAACCAAGGTGACAAGGCATCTCAGAAAGAAAGACAAAAATCTCCAGAAAATAAGCTTACAGACGTAGAAATATGCAACTTAAATGACAGACAATTCAGCATGGTACTTATGAAAAAACTCAATGAGAGCCAAACGAGTCATATCAACAATTTCAGGATGTGAAAAAACAACTAGATGAGCAGAATGAGTTCTTTAGCAAGGAGACTGAAACCCTCAAAAAGAACAGAATAGAACTTCTGGAGATGAAGAACACACTGCAAGAGCTGAAAAATGAAACAGCAAGCTTGGGAAATAGAGTCGACCAAATGGAGGAAAGGATCAGTGATATCAAAGACAGAAATCTAGAAATAAATCAGAAGGAAGAAGAGAGAAGCTAAAGAATGAAAAATAATGAAAGAGAAATACAAGAACTAGCTGATACCATCAGGAGAGGAAACATAAGAATAATCGGCATTATCGAAGGCGAGGAAAAGGAGCAGGGACTAGAAAGCATTTTCAGACAAACAGTGGACGAGAATTTCCCAAATCTAAGGAATGAGCTGGAGCTTGGAATTCAAGAAGTCAACAGAACACCCAATTATCTCAACTCAAAAAGGCTTTCACCACGACACATTGTATTAAAGTTATCGAAAATCGATGACAAAGACAGAATTCTCAGGACAGCCAGGGAAAAGAAGGTGGTAATCTATAAAAGAAACCCCATTAGATTATCATCAGACTTCTCAGCACAAACCTTACAAGCCAGAAAGGAATGGAATCAAATATGTAAACTATTAACGAAAGGAAATACCGGCCTAGAATAATGTATCCAGCTAAGCTCTCCTTTTAGATATGAAGGAGAAATAAAGACCTTTCCAGACATTTAAAAATTGAGGGAATTCTCCACTATGAGACCTCTATTACAGGAAATACTGAAAGGGGTCAGCTCACATATAATGACAAAAAAAAAAAAAAAAACACATAATTAGGAGTAAGGTGACTAGCAAGCGAATAGAAGCAGAGGTGTGCAACCCTTACTAGGAACAGGGCATTCTAAGCTTAAACAATAAGAAGAGATTTGCTATAGCAAGATCATAATGAATGTTCAGCATACATAGGGATAAAGTGAGACAACAATGACTGAAAAGCAGAGGATTCAAAGATCGAAATTCGCAAAGGGGAATGGAGATAAGGCATGTGCAGAAGAAAATGGACGACTGTATATATATTACTATCCTTTACATATTCATAATGGTAACCATACACCAAAGATTAACAACTGAAGTATATAACATAAAACAAGAAGAACCAGAGGCAAAACCCACAAAAGCCAACCAAAATAAAGAAAACAGAAACACAAGGACAAGGAAGCAATGGAAACACCAAGCTACCAGAAAGCAAAAGATAAAATGGCTATAAGAAGACCTCATATTTCAATAATCACCCTAAATGTAAATGGACTGAACTCACCAATAAAAAGTTATGCAGTTGCAGATTGGATCAAAAAACAAAACCTAACCATATGCTGCCCCAGGAGACACATCTCAGCTCCAAAGACAAATATAGACTCAAAGTGAAAGGGCAGAAAATGGTATTTCAAGCAAATGGCATTCAGAGAAAAGCAGAAGTAACAATACTAATAGAGGACAAAACAGACTTCAAAATAAAAAGGTAAAGAAAGATACTAAGGGACACTCATAACGATAAAGGGAATCATGCACCAAGAAGACATAACACTTATTAATATCTATACTCCCAATCTGGGAGCCCCAAAATATGTAAGCAATTACTAACAGAACTAAAGTGAGAAACAGACCAAAACACTATCGTAGTAGGGGACCTAAATACCCCACTGTCGGATATGGACAGATCATCCAAACAGAAAATCAATAAGGAAATAACATCCTTAAATGACACATTAGACCAACTGGACATAATTGACATATACACAGATGGGGTAAAAGGGGTCAAATATGTGGTGACTGAAGGAAATCTGACTTTGGGAGGTGAATACTCATCATAAATATATATATGCCTTACTGTTAAAGTGTACAGCTGAAACTTACTAGATTTCATTAACCAATGTCACCATTAAAAAAATGTATAACACGATAATTATAAATTGATGTTAATGAGCATACAAAGCATAAACATGCAATTTGATGTAATTTGTGACAATAACAACATAAAGAGGAGGATGGAGCCAGACAGGAGTAGAGTTAACATATGCTATTGAGTATAAGTTAGTATCAATTCAAACTAGATTTTCATAAATTTAGGAAGTTAATTGTAATTCTCATGGTAAACACTAAGAAAATAACTATAAATATACATAAAAAGAAATGAAGAGGGACTCAATATGGTATACCGGAAAAAAATCAAACACAAAAGAAGGTAGTATTGGTGGAATTGAGGAAAGAAAAAGACATTGGTGGAATTGAGGAAAGAAAAAGGCAGAATTAATGTTTTAAAAACATTATACAACTGTATGCTGCTTATAACAAACTCATTTTAGACCCAAAGACACAGACAGGTTGAAAGTAAAAGGATGGACAAAGATATACCATGCAAATAGTAACCAAAAGAGAGCCAGGCTGGTTACACTAATATCAGACAAAATGGATTTTACATCAAAAACTGTTGCAAAAGACAAAGAAAGATATCTTATAGTGACAAGAGAATCAATTCACCAAGAAGATATAACAATTATAAACATGTACACACCAAACAACAGAGCCTCAAAATGTAAGAAGCAAACAGTAGCAGAATTAAAGGGAGAAATAGTCTACAATAATAGTTGGAAACTTCAACAACCCACTTTCAATAATGGATAAAACACGTAGAGAAAAAATCGAAGGCTATAGAAGACTTGAACACTATAAACCAACTAGAATTAACAGACATATACAGAACATGTCACCCAACCACAGCAGAATATATATTCTTCTCAAATACATGTGGAACATTCTCCAGGATATACCATATGTTGGGCCAAAAAAAACAATTCTCAGATTTAAAAATATCTAAATCATACAAAGTATCTTCTCTGACCACAATGAAATGGAGCTAGAAATCAATAACAAAAGGAAATCTGGAAAACTCTCAAATATAAAAAAATTAAATAGCACATTCTTTTTTTTTTTTTTTTTTTAGCTTCAACTATACAGTACATTGGTTAGACATTTATATAGTTTATAAAACAATCCCCCTAATTGCTTTCTCTCCTCTGGCTCTCCATCTAGCCATTACATTAATGCTAACTGCATTCCCTATGCTATGTTCCCCATTCCCATGATCTATCTATCAACTGCTAATTTGTACTTCGTTAACCCTTCACCCCTTTCTCCCAATCCCCTACCCGCTTCCCCTCTGGCTGTCACTAGATTGTCCTCTATATTTGTGAGTCTGTTTTTGATTACTTTGTTCTTTTCGTTACTTAGATTCTAAATATAACTGAAATCATATGGTTATTTATCTTTCTCTTTCTGACTTATTTCACTCAGCACAATAACCTCTATGTCCATCCTTGTCGTTGCAAATGGTAGGATCTCATTTTTTTAATGGTCAAGTAATATTCCATTGTATATATGAACCATAACTTCTTTATCTAATCTCTTGTTGATGGGCATTTAGGCTGCTTCCATATCTTGGCTTGTAAATTGTAAATAGCACATTCTTAGATAACCAATAGATCAATAAAGGAATCACTAGGGAAATTAGGAAATACTTTGAGATAAATGCAAATAAAAATGCAACATACCAAAACTTACAGGATGCAACAGAAGCTCTGAGGAAATTTATAGCTGTAAACACGTATATTAAAGAAAGATCTCAAATCAACAATCCAACTTCACATCTTAGGGAACTAGAAAAAGAAAAGCAAACTAAACCCAAAGCCAACAGAAGAAAGGAAATAATGTAGATTATAGCAAAAAATAAACAAAATAGAGAAGAGAAAAGCAATAGAGAAAAATCAATGAAACCAAAAGTTGGTTCTTTGGGAAAAAATTAACAAAAATGATAAGCCTTTAACTAGACTGCCTAAAGAAAAAAAGATAAAAATAAGTAAGATAAGAGATGAAAGTGAGACCATTACTACTAACCTTACAGAAATGAAAAGGATTATAAGAAAATATTATGAACAATTTTATACCAACAAATTGGACAGCCTAGATAAAATGTACAAATTCCTAGGAACACACAAAAAATTAGCAAAACCGAATCAAGGAAAAGAAAAATCTTTACAGAATTGTAACTAGAGACTGAATCAGTTAATAAAAAAATCTCCCAACAAAGAAAAATCAGGACCATACAGCTTCAATGATAAATTCTATCAAACTTTTAAAGAATTTACACAGCTCCTTCTCAAACTCTTCCAAAAAAGCAGAGAGAGAACACTCTACAACAAATTTTATGAGGTTAGCATTAATCTGATATCAAAGCCGGACGGATATCACAAGAAAACTACAGATTAATATCTTATAAATAGATACACAAAATTCCTCAACAAAATATTAGCAAACCAAATCCAACAGCATGTTAAAAAAATATATATCATAACCAAGCGAAATTTAACTCAGGAATGCAATGGTGGTTCAACATATGAAAATCAATCAGTGTAATAATACCACATTAACAGAATGAAGGAAAGAACTACATGATCATCTCAATACATGCAGAAGGAGCATTTGACAGATTTCTATACCTGCTTATTATAAAAACACTCAAAAACTAGGGTAGAAAGATACCTCCTTAACATGATAAAGGGCATTAATGAAAAATGCATGGTTAACATCATATTCAACAGTGAAAGAATAAAAGCTTTCCCTAACATCAGGAACAAGACAAGGATGTCCACTTTGATCTCTGCTAATCAACATGGTAGGAAGTTCTAGCCAGAGCAATTAGTCAAGAAAAAGATAAAATGAATCCAAATTGATGATGCTTTTTAGAAGTAGAAAGAAATAAAGCTGTATTCGCCAATGACATAATTCTAGTTTTAGAGCTAACAAGTGAATTCAGTAAAGTTGCAGGGTACAAGGTCAATACACAAAGTCCAGTTGTGTTTACAGCAGCAATAAATAATCTAAAGAGGAAACGAAAATAATTCCAGAGTTCGATTAGTAGTGAAGCAAAGAGTAGACCCCAGAGATCCCTGAGCTGTCCCACCACTGCTCCGGCTTAGTACTAGGGTGCAGGAGAACAAGGTAGACCAGTGAGATAGAATATGTATTGGGGCTATAGACCACAATTCCACAGCGGCCCTCTTCATCAAAATAGAAAGGACAGCAATGAAGAAGATAAAAAACAATCAAGGAGATGAGACCCAGGGTCAGCAGCCACCCCAACATCGGTACTGCCATAATTTCAATTACCAGACACAGACATCCAGAGAATCCTAAACAACAAGAGGGCAGAGACAAAAGCAGCTGATCCATCAGTTACATTTGTCTGATCCAGAGGCTAAGCAGGGCAAGGCTGAGTAAACACCAGCTTACCATCTCTACCATCAACCAGTTTAGTCATCTGAAAAGAAGAAATGAATATGAAATTTCAGCAATAAGAAATAAACAAAAGATTGGAGCTAAAGATCTTGTTTGCTTTTTGCCTGTTGACCAGATAACTAAAACTATCTGCATCACCTATGTAGGGTTTTTATTATTTTTTTATTATTTTATCTGCATCACCTATGTAGGGTTTTTATTATTTTTACCTAAAGATCTCTCTTTTTGGTAATGACAAACATGTTTGTTTGTTTGTTTTAAAAAAAAAAAAAAACAGTCCTTCTTGATTTTTCTTAATACATCTTTAAAGGATTCTAAATTGTTTCATATCTGGTCAAGTTCAGACTTTTAAGAACTTCATTTTTTTTTTTTTTTGTCTACAGCCATGCTACCCTGAACAAGGCCGATCCCATCTGATCTCAGAAGCTAAGCAGGGTTGGGCCTGGTTAGTACTTGGATGGGAGACCACCTAGGAAGACCAGATGCTGTAGGCGTAAAAAATTTAAAAACTAAGGGATCGTAAACTGATTAATTTGTAATAAAAGTTTACAACTTTATTTTTTCAAAAAAGTCAACAAGCTGCAAACACCTGTTAATAAAGGTGATAAATAATTGTCAAAAAAAGAGGAAATAATTCCATTTACAATAGCATTCAAAAGAATAAAATACTGAGAAATAAATTTAACCAAGGAGGTGAAAGAATGATCCATTGAAAACTACAAAACATGGCTGAAAGAGATTTAAAAAGACCTAAGTAAATAGAGATACATCCCAAGTTCACGAATTGGAAGACTTAATATCACTAAAATGAAAATACTCTGCAAAGTGAACTATACAGTTCCTCAAATTTATATGGAATTGCAAAGGACCTCAAATAGCCAAAATAATATTGAAAAAGTAAAAAGACTCATACTCCCTAATTTCAAGTTACTACAAAGCTACAGTAACCAAAACAGTGTGATACTGGCATAAGGAAAGATATAGAGATCAACAGAATAGAATTGAGACTGCAGAAATAAACCCAATCATCTATGGCCAACTGATTTTGGACAAGACTGTTCAAGAGAGAAAGATAGTCTCTTCAACAATGGTACAGGAACAAAGGAATAATCACATACTAATAATGAAGATGAACCTAAACTTTATTTCTTATACAAAATTAACTCAAAATAAATCAATAAACTAAATATAAAAATATCATAAGGAAATACAGAGGTAATCTTCATAATCTCAGATTTGGCAATTAAGTCTTAGATTTGACACCAAAAGTATGAGCAATAAAAGTAAAATTAGACAAAGTAGCCTTCATAAAAATTAAAAAATTTTTTGTGCATTATCAAGAATGTGAAGAAACACAAAAGACCCCAAATCACCAAAGCCATCCTGAGAAAAAAACAAGGCTGGAGGCATCACTCTTCCCAATTTCAAATTATACTACAAAGTGACAATCAAAACAGCATTGTATTGGCAGAAAAACAGACACACAGACCAGTGGGACAGAATCAAGAGTCCAGAAGTAAACCCATGTTTATATGGGCAAATAATTTTCGACAAAAGAGCCAAAAACAAACAATGGAGAAAGGAAAGCCTTTTCAATAAATGGTGCTGGGAAAACTGGAAAGCCACTGCAAAAGAATGAAACTAGACTGTTGTTTATCACTACACACCAAAATTAACTCAAAATGGATTAAGGACCTGAATATAAGACCAGAAACAATAAATTGCATAGAAGAAAACATAGAACTAAACTCATGGACCTAGGATTTAAAGAGGATTTTATGAATTTTACCTCAAAGGCAAGGGAAGTAAAAACTAAAATAAATGAATGGGACTATATCAAACTAAAAAGCTTCTGCACAGCAAAAGAAGGTAAACAAGGTAAAAGAGACAACCATCCTAATGGGAAAATATATTTGCAAGCAATGCCTCCGATAAAGGCCTAATATCCAAAATATACAAAGAACTCATACAACTCAATAACGACAACAAAAAATCCAAATGGGCAGAGGACCTGAACAGACATTTCTCCCAAGAAGATATACAAATGGCCAACAAACATATGAAAGGATGCTCAACAGCATTATCTATTAAGGAAATGCAAATCAAAACCACAAATGAGATATCATCTCACACCTGTTAGAACAGCTATTATCAACAGGACAATAACACTTGTTGGAGAGGATGCGGGCAAAAAGGAACCCTTATACGCTTCTGATGGGACTTGCAAATTGGTTCAGCCACTATGGAAAACAGTATGGAGGTTCCTCAAAAAACTAAGAATTGATCTACCATATGATCCAGTAATTCCTCTACTGAGTATTTACTCCAAAGACTTGAAGACATACATCTGAAAAGATATTTGTACACTGATGTTCATAGCAGCATTATTCACAGTGGCCAGGACATGGAAGCAACCAACGCGTCCTACAATAGATAACTGGATAAAGAAGTTGTGGTACATATATACAATGGAATATGACTCAGCCATAAGAAGAGATGAAATACTGCTATTGCGACAACATGGATGGACCTCGAGATAATCATGCTAAATAAGCCAGAGAGAAAAAGTTGAAAATCACATGATATCACTTATATGTGGGATATAAACCCAAAAGCAACAAACAAATAGAGACTTATGGACATGGACAATAGACTAGTGGCTACCAGAGGGTATGCAGGGAGAGGGAAGGCAGATGGGATAAAAGGGGTCAAATATGTGGTGACAGAAAGAAATCTAACTATGGGCGGTGAACACACAATGTATATGCCTTATTGTTGAATTGTACTCTTGAAACTGGATTTCGTTAACCAATGTCACCATAAAAAAAAGAAAAAAAAAAAAAGAAAGAAAAGAATATGAAGAAACAACCTACAGAATGAAAGAAAATTTTTGCAAGTCATATATCTGATAAAGGATTAATATTGAAACTATATAAAGAAACATTACAACTCAAGAAACAGACAAACAACCTGAATAACAATGAGCAAAGGACCTGAATAGACATTTCTCTAGAATATATGCAAATAACCAAACAAGCACTTGAAAAGATTTCAACATCACTGGTCATTAAGAAAATGTAAAAGGAAAAAATACTTTACACCCACTAGGAAAGCTTTAATCAAAAAAATTTAAAATAACAAGTTTTGGCGAGGATGTAAAGAAATAGGAACCCTTCTACTTTACTAGTGGGCATATAAAATGGTACAGCTGCTGTGGAAAACAAG
This sequence comes from Pteropus vampyrus, assembly GCF_000151845.1. Taxonomy (NCBI): domain Eukaryota; kingdom Metazoa; phylum Chordata; class Mammalia; order Chiroptera; family Pteropodidae; genus Pteropus; species Pteropus vampyrus. Next base: position 11,385,699 of record NW_011888792.1, read on the forward strand.
CAATTTGGCTGTTCCTCAAAAAGTTAAACATAGAATTACAATATGACTCAGAAATTCTGCTCCTAGGTATATACCTAAGAAAAATGAAAACATATATCCACATAAAAACTTGTACATGAATGCTTATAGGAGCATTATTCATAATAGCCAAAAGATAGAAACAGCTCAAATGCTTATCAGTGGTAAATGCATAAACAAATTGGGGTATGTATGTGTTATATGTATGTATGTGTGTATATACAAAATGCAAAAAGAGTGAGAACCTCTCCCAAAATTCTAAGATGCAAGTCTTGAAAGTGCAGAGTTTCTATAATGAAATGTAAATGTTTACAGACTTTTCGCCAAGAGACAGGAGAACCTAGGCCTGCTCAAGACCATGTAATGGAGGTAAGTTAAGAATCCTAATACCTCCTTTTTATTCTATTTGGAAAAATAATTTATTCGCAAAGTTTTTAATCTTTAATATATTTATACATGTACTATATGAAATTTTATAATACAGTATATTTATATATACAAATATGGCTATTATTGGACATCTAATTTTTAAGAGAAAATAAATTTTAAAATGGTATTTACTTAACTAGTTATGAATTATTTTGGAAATGTTCTCCTCAAACAAATTTTCTGAATTTATTTTACAACTTTAAAACCAGAAAAGAATGTATTTTGGGATACTATAAACTAAATATAGTATATACTTCTAAAAATTGTTGTAGAGTATAAATGGTATTATTGATAAACATCATGCCTATCATCTGAACAGAAAAAATAAACTCAGTATCCCCATGCTGAAAGATTAGAAGAAAAAAAATGAAAGAATTATTTTTCCAAGACTAAGTATGTATTTTTCAAATATCATTATTAGGTACCCCTGAAAGGTAATAAAATCAAAGTGAAACAAACAAAAAGAAACTGAATTCCTTTCCTCAATCATAGACAGTAATATGAAATAAACACCAAAACTCACATTTCATCTTTGTCTTTATGTAAATAATTAGCAAAGCATTCTGTTTATGTTTTGCTATGATCAAGCGGGTTTGTCCGTGAGGAAAAGAAACTACTATGTTGTTAATATTAGCTAAGCCATGCAATAAATTGCGGAGTCCAGGGTAAATATATTTTGCAAGAAGTCTATTTAAGATATCAGAACTGGGGACATGGCATGGCTTGGCCCTTGTAGGAGGAACCCCCTTCGTCAGAATTGCTTTTATTAATGTAGTTCTGCTACTATTCCCTTCTCTCACCATGTCTCCCTATCTTGAGTTCTAAAATAGGCACCCTCTTTTAATATATGCATTATAGAAACCGTTTGCTCTGTGAAACAAATAAATATGTTTTCTACATTTATTTGTTCATGAGTTGAAAACAAAAACAAGATGTTTTTAATGTCTTCCTGGCTTTGCCATATAAAGTAGTTGCTCCCAGGCATTATTAATTTATATATCATGACTTTTGTGATGTTTTTCTCTTATTGTTCTTGTTAATTGAATATTCATCTTTAGTATCTCAAAGCACAAAAATTTTTCTCCTGTTTCTGATCTTTTTATAGGATTCGAGATTCCTGGGTACATAATAAAAATAAACAGTCATATCCTTGCCAGCAAAAAAAACAAAGACATACTACATGCAGGTACACAGGTCACTTTCTATGTGATTGCTTTAGTTAGCTTCCTCTTTACTGTAAAAACAAATATCTCCATTAAATGGTACAAATTTTCAATAATGCAGCTAACATACTAAGAAATCCAATGACCCTGAAATATTCTGCCCAAATGAGTAAACCTCTAAAATGTAGCCCTTTCTTAAATTTTTGTAATATATTAGTAGAGTACTGTTTTGAAAGATATCATTCTTCCACATGCTTCAGTGACTAGTAGTAACTTTATCTAGTCATTCCCATAGACTGTGAGAGATACCAAATAACTCAAAAGCCCAGCTTTCTGGTTCAGTTTCTATTAATGTAGTGTGTGGGATGTGCATGAAGAATGATGAAGCAGGAAATGACTTGGATAGCAATGGAGATATTATTCTGTGTTTGTTTAAGTTGCTGTGTGAAAGGCAAACCTTCCCACTCCCTCATCACCAGAGCTGTGATTGAAATTCTGGCTGCCTGAAACCAAATATAAGGTTGAGTTCTCTTTACCCAGATGTCAATCTTTCAACTAGTTGGTTTACAGGTTCTGAGAAAAGACATCCTCCTCTTTTAAACATGTGAATGAAATTTCTCCTTTGGCAAATTCAATTAGATGAAAAATTGAACTTACTCTCTTAATTCCACATCACTGTGAAACAGTGACAACTACAGGACCTTGGATTATTATCTTGTTGAACACTGTTTTTACTTATCAATTGATGTGCTTTATTGTCTCCACCTATAAACTCATATTTAATTGTATATACTTTACTCAAGCACATGTAATGTAATACATACTTATAAATCTAAGTTGTAACTTTGACAGAGATGACATCATGAATGTGTGAGGAAAATGATGGCAAATATCATAGCCTGAAATATCAGAAAAGGTCAGCATTAAGATTCTCATTAGCTTTATCGCATTCATGTTTTCACTAAACATGTCAGTAAATGTCTACATTGCATGATCTCATATAATTTGAACCAAGATCAATTAGAAAATTTTCACTTTTAGTTAGCTGATCAATGCACAGGTTTAAATAGCATGTATGCTATTTTTGCACTGAATTTTCTAAGTACTTTTTAAAACAATAACTGAAGTATTATACTTCAAAGTTTCTTCAAAAATAAGTCTTATAACAAAAAAGAAAAACATAATGATAATTTCTTTAGGGGTATTTGAAAAATTAACTTTCCTTGGAGCCACTTAAAGTAGTCTAAAGAAAGATTTAATATTCTTTCTTGCATTGTTTTTCTCTCTGGTTAAAGCATTATACATAATATAAGTTAAAAGTCAACAAAAGCAATTAGAAACAAAACTACTATTATTTTTATCACTTAAGAAACTCAAAAATGGTTGAAACGATTTTTCTCATACTTTTTCAAAATTCTTATTGCTGCTCAAAGTTCCAAGTAAGTGTGTCATCCCCAAGGGAGAATTTTTCTGAAAACTACAGATCTCTTCAAGGAATCTGAAGATTTAACTAAGACTTGTACATTACCTAGCTATTTACTGCATATTAATATTACCTCCATATTTTAATTTGCAAAAATGCACAGCCAAAGATCTTGAAATACATGAAATTCAAAAGTTTCTTTATGTGGCATACCAATAGTAGAAACAGTTTTAATGAAACACCTCACTGTAAAAAGAAGAGTGTAAAAGAAAATAACAGGGAAGATACAAGTTAGAGGGCAGCACAAGTGAAAAAAATATATAAAATCAAACAGTAATGAATATTATTGGATAAAGACTTAAAAAATACACTGAACCACTAGTGTCCACAAATTGTACTTAGGCAATTTTTTTTTCTTTCACTAAAAAGACTTTATACCCACTGTAATGTTGTTGTCTAAAAGCCTTATCATTTTCTTTATTTTGAAATAAGCACTAAGATTAGCTGACCTGGGCTCCTTACGTAAGTTTTTCTTGATTAAGAAAAAAATAAAAAAAGAGGACAATAACCAAGACAGAGAGGAGAAAAGGGAAGAGAAGCACCTTAATATAAAAATTACAGTAGATCAATAATCTTTTCAAGTGAAAAGGTAGGAAATGTTGCAATTTTAGTGATAAAATATATCTTGTAAAATTGTTTCATACGTGTAAATGTATATGTGTGTTCTTTCAGGCAGTTAATTACAGAAAAGGGATGACAAACATGGGTGACAGAAATAAATGTCATTGATCTACTACTTCTGGCAACGTAACAAAGTGAACTGTTCCTGCTCCAAACACAAAGAAATGCTGGAAAATACAAAAAAAAAAAAAAATGATACATATTTTAGAAATACCCAGGCCCTGGAAACAAAGAGAGAACTCTTTCAAGAGTATAAGTTGACAGCATGACAATTTAGGAAACTCTACAGAGAAGAAAGAGGGCCTTACAGCTAGTAGCTGAGGTGTTAATGTCCATATGTAAGGACAGAATATATGGTTTGAGATCACACAAGTAGAAAAGTTAGAATGAAATAACTAAAATACCTGAATAACAAGTTCAGATTATCAAAAGGTTGCTTGTTCAATAAAAAGGAGTATTAAAAACAAAAACAAAATCTCTGCTCACAGCCCAGGGGAACAGCAAAGAAGTTGGTTTTCTTCCAAAAGCTCTACGTAGCAAAAAAATTCCCATGAAAGAGCTAAACTTAAACATAGGTTTGGGGTACAGATTTACATTACATGCGTGGTATGATAATGTCATGCCAGATGAAAAACAGATCCTAATAAGGAATTTTTATATACTATTATGGTATAATCTCAAGGAAATAGTAAATGAAAAAGTCTGGATGAGGAACACTGTGAATAGTATGCACGTATTTAATCTAAGAAAGAAAATACAAATATATAAATATACATATTTAGTTCCATTTAAAAAAAGGAGATAAAAAAATCAAATGCTAATTAAATTACTGACCTGTGGGAAGGAGAGTAGAGGGTAGAAGAGAGAAGAGTAGAAGTTAGACTTCTCCAAATTTATCTTGTTATCCAGATTTGACTTTGAAATTATATAAATATCTAACATAATTACAAAACAAAATTGAATCAAGAATTTAAAAGTGATTCCAAAAATTTGAAAGTAAAATAAACTAATTTATGCATCAAGTTGATGGCTTACAAACCCAGATAGGAATTATTTCAAGTGACTTGAAAACAGAGTAATTTAATTGTAAACACTGAGTGGGATATACAACAAGGACCAAAAGAACTGCAAAGAAATTTTAAACTATTTCAGTAGCCATATTATTAGTAATGACATTGGTGTTGTTATACTGATTAATATACAGAGAGCAAATAACTGTATTAATGATACTAGGAACCAACATTTTCAACATAAGAAAAAAACACACAAAACCAAAAATACTTAAGTAAAAACCCTATAATCCCAAATTTAAATTGAAAATATCAAGATAAACTCATGAAGTATTTTTTATTTTTAAAAAGTTCATATTTCCTAGCTATTCATATTACCACTGAAAAGGCTTAGAAACAATGACAAATCCACAGCATTGCGCACCCCATCATCCAGATTGTGGTCTCTAAATATCATTTTTGCAATGAAAGCAACTAGGATTACTTGGAAGAACAGCTGATTCCAGATCTGGGGCAGGAAACATACAAGATGAGCCTGAAATATCTTGCTGTACCAGAAAACAAGGAAATTATCAAAGGCTAATGGGGTTGTGTCAAAAGAGCTCAGTATCTGACTTGAGATGTCAAAAGATGGCACAATCTTAGGAAGACGAATTCAGTTTCAAGTTCAATGTTAATATTAAATTGTTTAAAATCCATATGTTCATAACAATAATAAAAAATGAAAACTCATAATTGTCTTTGGAATATGCTAGGGAACCAACTTATTACTCTGAATGCTGAAAGTAAAAGGAATTCCGAAAGAAAGAATCATGCATTTTTCTCTATCTTTTCTTTATTAACTGTATCTCAGAGTAAATGAATAGTTGATGGAGGCAAGTTCTTATTTATAGAAATATTCCAACTAATAAATGAAAAAGGCAGTTAGATTTTACAGTTCTGAATGGCATGATGAATCTGGGCAATGATCATCAAAGGATGCTAAAATCATTTGGTAGATAGCAGACGGGGAACTTTATAATGCATAAATCAGATAGACAATATCTGAAACTACTGATAATGCATAAATCAGGTAGACAATATCTGAAACTACTGATCAATCTTAACATCACACACACAAAAAATAGCAACCAGATGTCATATGTCTCCTGATAAGATGCAATAGAAAGTATACAACACCATCTATGAAATATTCTTGCCCCACCCCCCGCCCCCCAAAAAATATAAAACCTGTGTAAGCCTCTAGATCTAACTATTGGTTTACAGGAAACAGAGGAGATGGTAGCATATTTTAACAACACCCAGGATGCAATCAGCAAAGTCTTGAATGTAGGCGTGCAGAAGAGTTAACATAGCAGGCCTGAAACTGCTGTCCTTAGAAAAGCCTGTTTGCAAGGCTGTACCTTGGCTGGTGTCTGGGAACTTGGATTTCAGTAGGGTTCCCACCATTCCAGGAACTAAGAAGAGTGCTCAAAGTGCCTAAACTGTTTGTACAATGTGATTTATGCTGAACACTTGCTTTCTGTCTGAAAGTCTGTAAGCTGGGAATATGCCAGGCAAAGGGTGCCTATATAACTAGCCTCCAATAAAAACCCTGGCCACTGGGTCTCTAATTAGCTTCCCTTTAAAACCCTTCACGACTTATGTTGTCACAACTTGTTCCTGAGGGAATTAAAACACATCCTGTGTGAATCCACTAGAAGACTCTTAGAGACTTGTGCTGGGTTTCCTCCAAACTTCACACAATTTGCCTTGTTCCCTTACTGATATTGCTTTGTATCATTTTGCTCAAATAAATCATAGCCATGAGTACAACTATATGATGAATCCTATGAGTCCTCATAGTAAATCACTAAACCTGGGGTGGTCTTCAAAAACCCCAAAATAATGGGAAACTTCACAAATTAATATGCTGATTTCTTCGACAAATAAATTGCACAAGAAAAAAAGGTAGAAAACCTGTAAAAAATTTAATGTTTAATTTTAATTTCTGTTTCAGTTTCTATGACTAAAGAAGGCAAACACTGATTGAAAAAAATTGTTAATTTAAATAAACTTGCAAATAATTGTTGTATAAGTCTGTGTGGCATTTATATTCTTGAAGTTATTCAAATTAAATCAAGAGTCAAATATCTATCCACAGATAGCACCAGGGCAAGGTTGTTTATACACAAGTATTACCAAATCTTAAATAAGATATTTCAGAGAATAAAAGAATTGAGAAAGCTATTCAGATCATTTTATAATAGTATAATCTTAATGCTCAAAATGACAAAAACTGTATAAAAAAGACTATAGCCCAGTCTCATTTACTAACAAAGACAAGAGAAATTCTACACAAATATTAGCAAATTTAATCATACATTGTGTATATCTGCATTATCTACATCTGTGTATACATACATACCTGTATCTATAGAACTACAACATGATCATGTAAGGTTTATCCAGGAGCTCAAGGATAGACTGAAGTTTAAACTTACTAATACAATTTGCCACATATTACAGGAGAAAAATCATAATGATTTTTTAAAAAGATATAGGAAAAAATTTAACATCCATACATTATCATTTATTAAAATCCTCGTAGAAAGCTAAGAATACAAAAAATTTCCTTAGCCTAATATTTAATGGTAAAACTTTAAAAGCATTTACTTTAAAGTCAGAAACAACATAAGAATGTTTATTATTGATTACCGTTTCTATTCAACCTTGTACAGGAAATCTTAACCAATTTAGAAAATATTAAAAGTATAAAGATTTAAAAATAGCCATTATTTGCAGATAATATTACATAGAAGATCTAAGAGAATATACAATTTGTCAAAAGTAATAAGAGTTCAATTCAATAAAAATCCCATGAGGGTTGCTAACAGAATCTATGACTACGACCCTATAACTCACATGTAAGAGAATAGGCTGAAAATAGAACTTTGAAGAAGGTGAACAAAGTGAGACGACTTACCTTAATAGCCATTATCATATCATAAAACATTGATAATTTAGATGGCACAATACTGGCACAGAGATAAACAAATCAACTGCACAGAACAGAAAACCCAGACAGACCCTTCTATACATGGCAATTTGTTAGATGAAAAAATTGGTCACACAAATTGCTGAGGAAAGGAGAAATTATTCAAAACTTGATGCTGAGAGAATTAGTTATACTTATGAGAAAAAAATTAGATAATTGTCTCAGAAAATAAATCCAGGTGGATTTAGAAAATCTAAATCTAGAAGCAAAATTATAATACTTTTAGAAGAAAAAGCAGGAAGTGAACCATATGGCATCAAAATAAAAAAAGCTTGCCTAAACAAGACCTAAAAAAGTACAAGCACTAAAGAGAAAGGCTGAGATATTATACACAATAAATTTGAAAACTTCTACACATCAACACTCCATGAGCAAAGTAAAAATACAAGCCACAAAATCTATACTACATAACCAAAAATAAATTATTATAAAGAACTCCTCAATCAAAAAAATTTTTAAAGGACTGTAAATAGACAATTCACAGTAAAGGAAATCCAGGTGGCTAATAAACATGAAAAGTTGCTCATCCTCACTAAATATTAAGGAAATAAAAATTTTAAAAAAATAACATTTGACACTATTGTCTAATAATAATAAGTATCAGCAAGTATATGAGGAAAAGAAAACCTTATATACTGTTGGTTGAAGCTTAAATTGGTATAGCTACTTTAGAAAATTATTCGGTCACATCATGTAATGTTGAAAATGTACAACCAAGATACAGTATCCATTTATAATTAAAACACCTAATAAAATGGGTATAGAAGGAAAATACCTCAACATAATAAGGCCATATATATGACAAACCATCAGCTAATATCGTATTTAATGGTGAAAAATTGAAACATTTTCCTCCAAGATCAGAAATAAGACAGGGATGCCCGCTCTCACCACTCTTACTTAATGGAGTATTGGAAGTCCAAGCTAGAGCAATCAGGCAAGAGCAAAAAATAAAAGACACCCAAACTGGGAATGAAGGGTCAAACAACCACTTTTTGTAGATGATATACTTCCTTATTTGGAAAACCCTAAAGACTCCACCAAAAAAACAATTAGAAACAATCAACAAATAGAGTAAAGTGGCAGGATACAAAATCAATGTACAAAAATCCATTGCATTCCTATATCCTAATAGTGAAATTTCAGAAAAAGAACTGAAAAACACAATACCTAGGAATAAACTTAACAAAACATGTGAAGGACCTATACACTACAAGACATTATAAAAAGAAATTGAAGAAGACACAAAGAAATAAAAATATATTCCATGCTCATAAACTGAAAGAATCAACATAGTTAAAATGGCCATATTGTCCAAAGCAATATACAGATCTAATGCAATTCCCATCAAAACCTTAATGATATTTTTTAAAGAAACAGAACAAAAAAATAACAGATTTGTATGGAATCACAAAAGACCCCAATTAGCCAAAGCAATCCTGAGAAAAAAGAACACAGCCAGAGGTAACACACTATTGGTAGAAAAACAGACACACAGATCAATGGAACAGAAGTGAGAGCACAGAAATAAACCCACATAGAGATGTACAAATAATTTTCAACAAAGGAACCAAAAATACATGATGGAGGAAAAAAAGCCTCTTCAATAAATGGTGCTTGGAAAATTGGAAAATCACATGCAAAAAAAATGAAACTAGACTTCTATCTGTCACCAGACACCAAAATGAATTCAAAATGGATCAAAGACCTAAATGTAAGACCTGAAACAATAAATTGCATAGAAGAAAACAGGTACTAAACTCATGGACCTTGGTTTTAGACAGGATTTTATGAATTTGACTGCAAAGGCAAGAGAAATAAAAGCAAAATTATAAATTGGTGCAGCCACTATAGAAAACAGTCTGGAGGTTCCTCAAAAAATTAAAAATATAACTATAAGTCCTAGAAATTCTACTCACGAGTATTTATTTATATGAAGAAAATAAAACACTAATTTGAAAATAAATAAATAAATAAATAATAGAATGAATCGGACTGTATCAAACTAAAAAACTTATGCATAGCAAAAGAAATCATCAACAAGATGAAGATGCAACCAACTGAATGAGAGACGATATTAGCAAACAATGTCTCCAATAAGGAGCTAATATCCAAAATATATAAAGAACTCATATAACTCAACAACAAAAACACAAATAATCCATTTAAAAAATGAGCAGAGGACCTGAACGAACACTTCTCCCAAGAAGACATACCAATGGCCAATAGTCATATGAAAAGATGCTCAACTTCACTAGCTACTAAGGAAATGCAAATCAAAACCACAATGAGATATCACCTCACATCCGTAAGAATGCCTATTACCAACAAGACAAGTGACAAGTGTTGGAGAGGTTGTAGGGAAAAAGGAACCTTCATATACTGCTGGTGGGAATGTAAGTTGCTTCAGCCACTAAACAATATGGAGGTTCCTCAAAAAATTAAGAATAGAATTGCCATACGACTCAGCAATCTCTCTTCTGGGTATCTACCTCCAAAATTTGAAAACATTTATTTGTAAAGATATGTGTACCCTGATGTTCACTGCAACATATTCACAGTGGCTAAGCCATGGAGACAACCGAAATGCCCTTCGACAGATAATTGGATAAAGATGTTGTACACATATACAATGAAATATTACTCAGCCATAAGAAAAGATGAAATACTGCCATTTGTGACAACATGGATGGATCTTGAGATAATCATGCTAAGCAAAATAAGTCAGACAGAAAGAGTTACGAACATATGATTTTACTCATATGTGGGATATAAAACTGAAAACAACAAATGAACAAGACAAACAAACAAAAACTCATAGACACAGACAATAGTCTAGTGGTTTCCAGAGAAAGAAAGTGGGGATGGAGGGAGGAAGTAGATAAGGATTGAGGCAGGGTCAAACATATGTTGAGGGAAGGAAATTTGACTTTGGGTGGTGAATATACCATGCAATATATAAATGATGTATTATTGAATTATATACTTGAAACTTACATAATTTTATTAACCAATGTCACCACAATAAATTGAATTTAAAAAGAAAATAATTACAACCAACAAATATACATCCTAAAGAAACTTTCATACATATGAGTAAAAAAAAAACAAACAAGCATAAAAGTGCTTGTTACAGCATTATTTTAACATTTAAAAACTCGAAACTAAATGTCCATAATTTAGTGTGTCATTGTAGATAAATCTTAAAATATAATACTGAGTGAAAAAGACAAGCTCCAGAATATCGATAGTATGATAGCATTTGTATGAAATTCAAAAACATGCAAACGATGGTATCAGAACTTTCTGCAATGATGAAAATGTTATGTGCACTCTCTAATACAGTAGCCTAAGCCACATGTGGATACTGAACACTTGTAATACAGCTAGTGCTCTTCAGGAAGTAAACATATCTTATTTTATTTTAATTAAGTTAAATTTTAATAGCCAGATGTGGCTAGTGGTCCATACTGGCAGAGCAAGTATATATATTATATAATATATATATATATATATATATATATACACCCATAAACACACCCCACACACACACACACACACACACACACACACACACACACACACACACACACACACACACACACACATATATATACCTGGAGGAAGAAAACACACCAACTTCAGGATAGTGGTTACCTCTGGAGAAGTGTATTGGGCAGAATGGGATGTGAAGGGATTTAACAGTCTCTGTGACCTTTTATTTCTTTGAAACAAGAAAAAAAAAAAGCAAATATGTCAATATACTAATATTTGTTAAAATTGATTAGTCTCTTTTTTCCACTATGTTTGGAATATCGTCCAATTTAATTTTTTCTAATATCTCCAACTATAAATATTTCATTTTAGTTTTTGAAACATTTACTAACTTAAATCCTTAAATAACTTTTTGAAAGTAAACAGTATTTAAATCTTTATTATACTAGTAGAGCTCAACCCAGGGGATCAACTCTCATATGTATAGTCTCGATGAATACATATAATATTAAAAAAACAGATGAGAACAAAACCTGTGACATTATATACTTGTACAATTCCTAACACATTATTTTTATAATTAATTTTCAAAGGTCCAGCAAAGCTATTTCAAAAATGTGTCATTTTACTTAGACTCTAAATATAACAAATGAACCATGTGTTTATCTTACAGGTAAATTAGAACAATTAAAAATATGTTACGTAAAATATTAAAAATAGCACCAGACCAGAGGTCAAGGCAGTTTACATTAACTTTCTAGTACCAGTTTATATTAACTTTCTGTGTTCTATTCACCTAAGTTTCCTCAATTTGACAGAATGAACTAAGAGTCTCTGAATGCACTGTCAATTTTTTTAAGATGAGAACTTTTAATCGAGTTTCATTTCCTCTTTCAAATACATACTTAGTAACTTATTTAGAATAATCATTCCTCTGTATCAAAGTGTCAAAAATCTGCACATCTGAAATCAAAATTTGCTTATTGCTGTCCAACTCCTACTTCTCATCCATAAAACAGAAAAAGAAAGGAGAAAGTAAATATATAATCAGCTAGTCAGTGATGCATGGGTCTCAAAGAACCTAATTTTTCAAAGGTGGAAGCTTTTCTACTAGGTGGTTGATTTTCTTGTGGCTATTCTAAAATTCTCAACAGAAAATGTGATTCTCTATATAAGTTGCATCTTTGCTCACGTTTTTAATTCATAAAAAATTTAAATTTATACATAGTTTCAATGTATATTTATGCTTCATTTTATAAAAATATCGAAGATCTTTCTAAGAAAGAAAGGCAAATACAGCTACTCACATTTATAACATTAGCCAGATATCTCAATTCATTCAGTATTCTGCCCATGTCACCATGCATCCAAAGAATGCAGAAGAATTGAGTCTCTCTATGCTATTCATCAACACAACTTTTAGTTAAATCATTACGTGTGTGATGGAAATGTCCAAAGGAGAGAAGTTTAACTGTTTGTGATCTGTTCTAACTGACCTGCATTACTGTAATTATAGTGAGGCTTTGGAGTTATTTTGGATGGTGGTACAAATGGCAGAAAATTATGGTAATTATCTCTTCCTTTTTAATTTATTTGGGGGCAAAATTATTGAGACATTTCTGACTTCTATCATCTTTCATAAAATATGTATAGAATTTAACAAATGTCTCCTGTGATTAACTTCTCCCCTTGATGCAGAAAGAAGGCAGCACTCTTACTGAACATAAGTACTTTTTTTTTTGCTATAGGCAAAAATTCAAGTTTGGAGAGTGCAAGGATTGAGAAATAGGGAACAGAATGCCCTCATCTCAAGGGGGGAAAATGCATTTTATGGTTCATTAAGCCTAATTACAACAGTTGACCCTCATAGAGACTACCATAAACCCGGAGTTGATAGATAAGACTACAGTGTATTTTAGCATATAATTACAGTGCAGTTTGAAACACTCAACTTTTCTTTCATGTTCTATTATATATTCAAAGCCAGGATAACACTTCTGGATGTTAAACACAGGGTTACTTACAGGAACACTTTTTAAAGTCCAAGAATTGAGAAAAAAGAGAAAAAAGTATTTTCAGCTTGTATTTTTAGTAATAGCCGGACTAAATATTCTACACCAGATACTAAATATGCAATAAATTGTTAACTCTGACAATCTAAACTGAAAATAGCCAAACAAGAGTGAGAAAAAATAACGTAAGTGGCACTATCCTCATGATTAAAATATATAACAAAAAGACATACATTTTTCTTCTCCCAGCTTCCAACCCACCAAGGGACTTTACCTCCAATACCCATTTAAAAATGAAATTTATTCAGGGAGCTCTAAGAGTGAAGTGAGAAATGTTTTCATAAAGTCTGGCCACTTTCCTTGCAAACTGAGGAAAAACTGATAATGAGATTATTTGTAAATTACCTGCCATTCAGTAATCAATAAGAACTTAAATATTAAAATCATTTATTTCATTTAAGCAAGATAATTATTTTACTTGGGGCAATTCTTGCCAATATATTGAATTAAATACTTAGAGAATCAGTTCTAACATTATACAACAGTATAACTAGGATTCAAGAGTTTAAATAATTTTAAGGAACATTTTTTTTGCTGCCAAGAGATACTTTACTTTTTGTTATTATTTTATATTAGTTTCAGGTATACAGTACAATGGTTAGACATTTATATAACTTATGAAATGATCTCCCCGATTACTCTGGCACACGTCTGGCACTACATACAACCATTACAGTAATAATGACTATATTCCCTATGACCCCCCAATCTCCCTCCCCTCTGGCAATCACCAGTTTGTTCTCTGTATCTGTGAGTCTGTTTTCATTTAGTTTGTTCGTTTCTTTGTTCCTTAGATTCTGCATATAAGTAAAATCATATGGTATTTCTCATTCTCTGTCTGGCTTATTTTACTCAGCATAATACCCTCTAGCTCCATCTATGTTGTTGCAAATCCTAAGATTTAATTTTTTTAATAGCTGAATAATATCCCATTGTATATATATACCATAACTTCTTTATCCAATCATCTATTGATGGGCACTTAGGCTGCTTCCATATCTTGGCTATTGTGAATAGCACTGCCATGAACACAGGAGTACAAAGATCTTTACAAACTAGTGTTTTAGTTTTTTTGGATAAATATCCAGAAATGCAATTGCTGGGTCAAAAGGTAATTCTAGTCTCAATTTTCTGAGGAACCTCCACATTGTTTTCCATAGTGGCTGTACCAACCAACAGTGTATGAGGGTTCCCTTTTCTCCACATTCTCGCCAACATTGGTTGTTTTTGATTTATTGATGACAGCCAATCTGACAGGTGTGAGGTAATATCTCATTGTGGTTTAAATTTGCATTTCTCTGATGATTAGTGACCTTGAGCATCTTTTCATATATCTATTGGCCATCTGTATGTCCTCTTTGAAGAAATATCTATTCAGGTCTTCTGTCCATTTTTAATTGGAGTTGTATGAGTTCTTTATAAATTTTGGATATCGCCCCCTTGTCAGATGTATCATAGGCAAATATCTTATCCCATTCAGCAGGTTGTCATTTTGTTTTGTTGATGGTTTCCTTTGCTATGCAGAAACCTTTTAGTTTGAAGCAGTCTCATTTGTTTATTTTTTCTTTTGTTTCCCTTGTCTAAGGAAATATATCAGAAAAATAATAATAGCAATATCGGAGAGTTTACTGCCTGTTTTCTTCAAGAGGTTTTATGGTTTTGGATCTTACATTGAAGTCTTTAATTCATTTTGAGATTATTCTTGTATATGGTATCAGAAGGTGGTCCAGTTTCATTTTTTGCATGACCTGTCCAGTTCTCCCAACACCATTTGTTGAAGAGACCATATTTACCCCACTGTATATTCTTGCTTCCTTTGTCATAGATTAAATGACCATATAGGTGTAGATTTATTTCTGGGCTCTCTATTCTGTTCCATTGATATGTGTCTGTTTTTAGGCCAGTACCATGCTGTTTTGATTACTATAGCCTTGTAGTATAGTCTGATGTCAGGTAGTGTGATACCTCCAACTTTGTTCTTCTTTCTCAAGATTACTATGGCTATTCAGAATCTTCTTGGTTCTATATCAATTTTAGAATTACTTGCTTTAGTTCTCTGGAAAATGCCATTGCTATTTTGATAGGGATTGCACTGAATCTATAGTTGGCTTTGGGTAGTGTGGCCATTTTAATGATGTTGATTCTTCCTACCCATGAGCATAGTATATACTTCCATCTATTTTTATCTTCTTCAATTTCTTTTTTCAATGACTTATAATTTTCTGAGAACAGGTCTTTTATCTCCTTGGTTAATTTGATTCTTAGGGGTTTTTTTGTTTTTTTTGTTTTTGATGCAATTGCAAATGGGATTGTTTTCTTAATTTCTCTTTCTGACAGTTCATCATTACTGTATAAAAATGCAACTGATTTCTGAGTATTAATTTTATATCTTGCTACTTTACTGAATTCATTTATCAGTTCTAACAGTTTTGGGGTAGAATATTTAGGGTTCTCTATATATAGCATCATGTCATCTCCAAATAATGATAGTTTTACTTCTTCCTTTCCAATTTGGATGCCTTTTATTTATCCTTCTTGTCTGATAGGACTTCCAATACTCTGTTGAAGAGAAGTGGTGAAAATGAGCATCATTGTCTTGTTCCTGATCTTAAGGAAAATACTTTTAGTCTTTCCCCATTGAGATAATGTTAGCTGTAGGTGTGTCATATACAGCCTTTATTATGTCGAGGTGTGCTCCCTCTATTCCCAAAAGCTTTGCTGAGAGTTTTTATCATAAATGGATGCTGGATTTTGTTGAACATTTTTTTTTTTGCATCTATTGATATGATCATATGATTTTTATCTTTCAATTTGTTAATGTGGTGTATCACATTATTTGATTTGTTGATATTAAACCAACCTTGAATCCCAGGAATAAATCCAATTTGACTATGGTATGTGATCTCTTAAATGTATTGCTGAATTTGTTTTGCTAATATTTTGTTGAAGATTGCTGCATCAATGTTCATCAAGGATATTGGCCTATAGTTTTATTTTTTTGTACTGTCTTTGTCTGGTTTTAGAATCAGGGTAACAGTGGCTTTGTAAAAAGAGTAAGGAAGACTTCCCTCTTCTTGTATTTTTTGGAATGGTTTGAGAAGAATAGGTGTTAACTCTTCTTTGAATGTTTGGTAAAATTCGTCTATGAAGCCATCCTCTAGGACTTTTGTTTTTTGGAAGTTTTTTGATTAGTGATTCAATTTCATTGGTGGTAATTGGTTGGTTCAGATTTTCTGTTTCTTCTTGATTCAGAGATTGTATGTTTTTAGGAATGTATCCATTTCATCCAGATTGTCCAATTTGTTGGCATATAATTGCTCATAATATTTTCTTATAGTCCTTTCTATTGCTATGGAGTCTGTAGATATTTTTCCTCTTTCATTTCTGATTTTACTTATTTGAGTCCTCTTTTTTTCTTGATGAGTCTGGTTGAAGGTTTATCAAATCAATTTTGTTTATTCTTTAAAAGAACCAGGTTTGTTTCATTGATTTTTTTGTATTGTTTTTCTAGACTCTATTTCATTTCTTTCCAATCTGATATTTATTATTTCCTTCCTTCAATTCACTGTGGATTTTGTTTGCTGTTCTTTTTCTAGTTCTTTTAAGTGGAGGTTAGAAAAAAAATTTGAGATTTTTTTTCTTAATTTTAAGGAACTTTAAGCTTAATTAGGCTTTGATTATAAAAAATAAAGAACAGGAAATTATTACCATATAAAACTGAAAATCTCAATTTTAAAAAATTTTTCATAAGTTCTGCTATTCAAACAATAGTGTGAATAGTTCATATAACAAAGCAAACTTAACAAATTTAAAGTGAAACTAATGAGTCCCTTTAAAATGTTAAATTTCTAAAAGGAAAAAATACCAATAAGAAATAATATAATTTCTTAATGCTTCCATTAATATCTTATGAAAAGAACTTCTAGTTTCACAGTTTCCAAAGCTGTATTTTCCTACCTTTCAAGGCAAAGAACACCATGTATAAGAAAGAGTGACCTGTATAGGGAGATAATTTGACATATTTATTTATTCCACCAATTCCAAGCATATAAAATAGAACCATGGAGTTTTTCTCTAATGTTCCAGTTTTTATGTTTAACATAATTTTTACAATCTATTTCATATAACATCTTTATAACATCAAAATTATTTAAGTTCACCTAGCCAATGAAAAATTACTCTCACACATAATTTAATCAAAATTCCTACCACTAGAACTCTATAGTATATGATACATGTGACAATACTGTTATAGGTTACTATGGGTAGTTTCCTACTTCTTTTTAGCATTAAAATATATACCTATAACTTTTTCTATTTCTCTCAAATGTTGTGTGTTCTCATAAGATCACATACCTTTCCTTAATATTTATGATTGTTTTAACTTTAAATCTAATTCTGAAATTATTTGATTAATGTCCATCTCCTCTACTAGATTACAAGTAATTATAATTTACTCCTATTTTATCCTCAGCATCCAGCATAGAGTCTTACTTAGAGTAAATGATCAATGAATATGTATTAATCAACAATCAATGGATGATATTAATAAAAATATGTTTCTTTCATTTTAGAACATCTCTCCTATCTACTATATATGTCAAGCCTCAATAAATAGGTGATTGAACGGGAATAATTCCAGAAGACCCTCCAAGTGTATGTGTACACTCAGAGTAGTTTCAAACTGCAGCTTTGTACCTAAGAAATATGGCATTTTTATCTCTTTTGTATACCAGTTTTGTCACTTTAATCTACAGTTAAAGTAATAAACTGAAAACATAATGCATCCTTATCAATTTCTACATTCAGTGAAGAATTCAAGGATTTACTGAAAAGGCAAATATGAACAGAAACCAATAATCATGCAACCAACAAATTCACAGCCAAATCTTCGTAATTAATGTAGTCAAATAATGGAGCCAGGACAATTAACTTGTACCTGACACAAATAACAGCACGAAAATGAATAAATGAACAAAGTGTTCTCCTTAAAAGGAACTATCTCTTAGTATGCCTACTACAGTATTTGGTACACCCAGACACAATATACATATGCATTACATGTAAATATATTGCATACAAACACACACACTCGTAGTATTTTCATATGTGGTATTCAGGTAAACAACAAGGTCAAAATATAAGATTACAAGACTCTAGAGCTGAAAGAAATTTTAAATATAAGAATATACATGACTTGAAATCTGTGCCCTATATTAAACTTTTCTCTAATCTTCCAATAACAATAGATAAAGCAATTGACCCTTCTGGAGTAGTCGCCTTACCTAATAAGGATTTTAATGGATACCTCTCACATGAATATTAGTAAATAGAAATAATAATAAATAACTTATATTTGTACTTTTTTCCTTTACGCCCCTTCTCATTCAAAGGAAAGTATTTTAGGTGGTGTATCTAACAGCACTTTACAATTGAGAAGAAATTTCCAAATACATTCTCATTTAAACTACACGGCAACCCTGTGAGTTAAGAGAAGTTAAGTGAATTGTCAAAGACACAAAACTAGTAAATAAAAAAGCCAGGACTATAACCCAGATGTTCTGACGCTTCATCTTTTCATTGCACCACAAATAGCAATATAAAATTAGAGATTCTCAAAATGTATAGCAGCAATACTAAGTATTAAACAAGCAGTATACCTCGATGAAGTTTAGAAATCAGAACAGAATGATTTGAGTCCTTTGAATCATCAAGAAAAAGATCTCAATATTTTATTTAAAATTATATTTCTATCACCATACAATGAACCAGTTACCAAAATATTCCCTAGAATGGTAATGGTCCGAAATAAAGAACACATTATCTGAGATGAGAAGTATATTAAATGGAATAAACAAAGGAATAAACAAAGTGAATAAAGAAAAGGATCAAATGACATATTTAGAGGACAAGAAAGCCAAGGACACTCAATCAGAAAGGCAAGAAAAAAGATGCCAAGACTAAAACAATAATTTAAGGAGCATATGGAACACTATTAAGGGTCAAAATATCCATCTAATTGGTGTACCTGAAGGAAAAAATGATGTTGAACAGCTGTTCGAAGAAATAATAATGGAAAACTTCTCTAACCTGGTGAAGGAAATCGCAAAAACCAGGGATACAAAGAGGCCCACACCAAGACATGTCATAATTAAAATGCCAAAGGTTAAATACAAAGAAAGAATATTAAAAGCAGCAAGAGAAAAGCAGATAGATACCTACAAAGGAATACCCATAAGACTGGCAGCTGATTTCTCAACAGAAACTGCAGGACAGAAGGGCTTGGCACAAAATATTCAACATGATGAAGACCCAGGATCTACAACCAAGAATACTTTATCCAATTAAGCTATCATTTAGAGTTGAAGGACAGATAAAGAGCTTCTCAGACAAAAATAAGCTAAAGGAATTTATCAACACCAAGCCAGTATTACAGGAAATGTTGGAGGGACTTCTTTAAGGAAAAAAAAAAAAAACATGTATCAAAAACAGGAATAAAGAATGGTAACAACTACATTCCTATTGACAAGAACCTCAAATGGAAAAGAATTAAGTGCTCCAACCAAAAGACAGAGTGGCTGAATGTATAGGAAAATGAGACCCCTACATGTTGCCTACAAGAGAATCACTTCAGATTAAAAGACACACAGAGACTAAAAGGAAGGGGATAAAAAATGATATTGCTTTGATGGACCTAGAAGGTATTTAAGTCAGACAGAGAAAGATAAATACTATATGATTTCACTTATACGCAGAATCTAAAGAATAAAAAGAACAAACTAATCAAAAACAGACTTACAAATATAGTGGACAATTCTTTGACGGACAGAGGGGAGGGGGATTGGGAGTCTGGGAGAATACGGTAAAGGGTTAAAGAAGTACAAATTAGAAGCTGATGGTTGGGGAGCACAGCATAGGGAATGCAGTCAGCATTAATACGTTGACTAGGTGGAGGGTCAAGGGAGGGAGGGTGCAACTGAGGGATCATTTTATGAACTATATAGATGTCTAACCAATGTACTGTATACTTGAAACTAATTAAAATAAATAAATTTTTAAAAATCCACACAGAAATGTAGGATGGTAGCAGTAAAGAAATTGGGCTTAAGGGGATCAATATCAAAGCTGATAATTAAATCCACAGTTAGTATGTTTTGGGGGCTCCCTATTAAAGTAGATTAAAATAGTCTAGTAAACTATTAAAATTTTAATTTAAAAAAATCACTAGTTAAGTTATCTCTTTCTCAGAGATTAGGAACTAAACTCAGCACATAAGGAAAATTTTCATATGGTCAAAATCCTTTAGGGCAATGGCACACTGAAGACCAACAATACTTTCTCTCATAGCCAGTTGTCTTTTTTCTTTGGTTGAGTATCGTATGAATTAGTTGGAATGCATTTCATATTATATTTTATATACATGTAATCTTTATATATATACATACACATATACATATACACACATACATAGTCTTTAAACTCTAGAACTATACTTAGCCCAGCACACATAAAGGAGCTAAAGCTGACAGGAACAGATTTACATCTCACATTCACTTTCAGTACACATTTATTGAGGGGAATACTTTAATTTCTTTCTTTGGCTAAATCTGTATATATGTATTTAAGCAAGGTAAATGTATGGTGTGAATTCATTGTAGAAGTAATTAAAATAGAAAACATGAAGACATTTATCCACACTAATATTCATACATGTGTGGAAATCAAGATATATTCAAAAAACTACCCACACTTTATGATGCTGAGAAGACCCTTAATTTCTATTCCTACACTGTATATTTTGGTAATAACTTACTTGTTATTCAATATCAATCACAACCCCATAAAGAACATGAAAGAATATGTAAATATATATTAAAATTTCCAAAGGAAAACCCTCTAAAACAATGCTATTTAGACATGCATGGTAGAGCCTCATGTCTGTTGCTATTGCCTGGTAATTCTTAATGTTTGACATAAAGTAAAATATCCAACTTGATTACAAGAAATGTGTGATCTTTTATAGGAAAGGACTTTACAACAACTGCTACTACAGATTGTGTTGAACATAACACTTAAAATACTATTGTATTTTTCAACTACTGTGGTTGAAAATTAGACTAAAATAACATTTAGAAGTCTAAACTAAAATAAAGAATTTCTTGAACATTACTCATCTGTGATGACTAAGTACAAACTGACATTTCTCCTAGCCAAGGTTTTAAAAACTCCTCTCTTTTTATAGAAAGACAAATTGAGTATGACTGTATCTAAAGTCTCAGTGTTAAGAATCATAGGGTTTTTAAGAGATAAATTCATAATCACTATCATTTATAGTAATATACAGATCCTATTAAACTCCATGTACAACACATAATTCAAAACGAAAAATGTGGTCTACCTATTAAAGTTGTTTAGTTGTTTACTTTTGCATCTTTAAAAGTTGGAAATAGGTTTGTTTTGGCTAGTCTCCACTTTTTTGTTAATAACACTTCCATATTGTCCTATTTCTAAAGGAAGAATGACAAATGCACTCGAAAAAGTTATTAAATCCAGTCTCATCTTCACATATTTAACCACGCCCAATTATCCAATGGAAAGTTCCTAGACAAGTAGACTAATCATTGAGACTTTAATAAGATCAAACAAAATAATTTTATTGTATTAATATTCTATTTCATTCAACCAGAATATATACAAGTTCTACTGAATGAAAAATATAAGTTCTTCTGAATGAATTCCTTGATCTAAATTAGAAAGTATTTAATCTAGGGCCAGACTCTCATCCTATGAACTTCAAGAAATTTTTCAAGATTAACACAGTGCATTCTTAAGTAGATTTGTACCTAATGTGATGGCAACTCAAATGAATCTAAATAAGTTTTCATCCTTCATCAAAAACAAAAGGAATTGTTTCAATGAGCAAAATGTAGGTAACAGTCATAGCTGAAACACCATAATAATATAGTACTCCCCTTCTGTGGCAAAATGAAGCTTCTGTGGCAAAATGGCTTATGCCTAGTTCAAAAAAACTATGAATTTTATATTTCTTTGACCAAAATAAGAATTATAAGAACAAAATCAGCATTTGGAAAAGTTTCAATACTTCATCAATAAACAAATGAAATAGTAACACAGTTGACCCTTGAACAACATGGGTTTAGACTGTGTGGGTCCACTTACATGTAAATTTTTTTTCAGTAAATACCATCAGCCCTCCATATTCTTGGGTTTCATATCTGTGGAGTCAACCAACCATGGATGGAAAACAGTATTTCTAATCATGTAGAGGGCTGACTGTATGCATGGTTCTATGCCGTTTTATATGAGTGTATTGAGCGTCCTTGGATTCTGGATCCAAGGGGGGTCCCAGAACCAATCCCCCACAGATACTGAGTGACAACTATAGTTTAGTTTTTAGGGAGTCAAAAGTTATACATGGATTTTCGACTGCACAAAGGTTGATACCCTTAACCCCGCATTGTTCAAGTGTCAACTACATTTATAAATGTTTTATATTCTGTATCCTCTAAGTACCCATTGAGAGGGAAGAATTTAATAGTATGAATTTGTAATATTCTACACTTCATTTATTTATGAACTCAAAGTGAATATAATTAATTCAATATCTTAAAAAATATAGCCACCAGTAAAAAATGAAAAGCATGAATAACAATTCTTGTTTTTGCCTTATTTCAATTCAAAATATAATATGAGTAATGAAGAAGAGGAAAAGTAAATGTATGTATGTGTGTATAGGTATATGTGTGTGTGTCTGTGTGTGTAGTTATTTCTCACATAATGAAATGACAGTTGATAAAGCTGCTATTATTACTGCTGGAAAAATGAGAAGAAAATAAAATTTCCTGAAGCAGTCCTATATTAAAAGTATAGAGCTCCCAAAGTTACTAGTAACTATATGAATGCTAAAAAGAGCCAGATGCTAATATCTATATGCTAGATGAAAGACGAAAGCTCTGAGAAGCTTAAAATTGATTAGTACCTACCACTAACTCAGCACAGATTATAGAAATAGTGAAAAATTTGGCGATTATCTCAATTGACAAAGAGATTATACCAAAAAAAATTAAATATCCTCCTTTTTTGCCTTAATAATTTACTTCAAAGTACCTATAATTCTCTTCTCTTTTTCTGGGAGTCAAGGCCAAAATGATCATAGGTGAATTATTAAATCACACAATGCCTCATTTTTAAAAACAGAAATTAATTCGTGGTATGGAGATGTTATAGATCCACGTGTCCTAGCTTCTGGTTTATAACTGATATTATATATACTAAAACTCTAACCTCGCATTTATTCATGTATATCTGTTAATATAAATAATAAGTGGTTATATTGTAGAAAAAGAGAAAAAATTATTTTCTTTAAATAACTTTCTTTAAATAACTTTAAATAACAACTTTCACACTTAGCAAAGGCAGTAGGTAACCTCTAATAAGCTTTATAGCTTACCAAGTTATTTCACATAAAGTGACTCGTATTATTACATAAGCGTTATATCCATTTTACTGATTAAAAACTTTGGCTCAAACATGCTAAATGATTTGCCCAAAAATAAATCACAGAAGTCATAAATCACAGACTGAAATTCAAATTCCAATATCTGTACTTTTTTTTTTTTCATTTAAGACAAGGAATATTTTATTCAAACCCAACAGAGAAATGGACAGTTTGGGTCTGTATCAAGGCATCATGTTTTAAAGTATAGACTAGTAGTTATATATGACAGTATACACTGCTACATACAAAGTAACTGATTAGATCACAACTTTTCAATGTTTAAAACAGAATAAGCTTCCCTGTAAAAGCAGCACCTTTGTGATTCTAACTTTAGTATTCCTCTCCTTTTTTCCTCATCCTCTCCTTCAACAGAATCTATACCAATCTCCTCATAATCCTTGTCAAGGGCAACCATGTCCTCACAGGCTTCAGAAAACTCCTCTTCCTCCATGCCCTCCCCCACATACCAGTGAACAAAGGCACATTTGGCCTATATCAGGTCAAACCTGTAGTCCAGGCGAGTCCAGGCCTTAGCAATAGCTGTGGTGTTGCTCAGCACCACCATTGTACTTTGGCTCGGTCTCCACCAAGTACTACAGTGGGAGGCTAGTAATTAATGCCATCTTTGAAGACAGTGGGGCACTAGTCCACAAACTGGATAGTACACTCGGTCTTGATGGTGGCAATGGCAGTATTGACATCTTTGGGAACCACGTAACCCATGGTACAAGAGACAGCAAGCCATGTATTTACAGTGGTGAGGGTCACATTTCACCATGTGTGATATGTGCTTAAAGCATGCACTGGTGATCTCTGCTACAGAAAGCTATTCATGGTAGTCTTTCTCAGCAGAGATGACAGGGTCATATGTGGCCAGAGGGGAGTGGATGCAGGGATAGGGCACCAGGCTGGTCTGGAATTCTGTCACATCAATATTCGGGCACCATTAAATCTCAGGGAAACAGTGATGGAGGATACAATGCGACTAATCAATCTATTCAGGTTAGCATAGGTTGGTGCTCAATATAAAAAAGTTCCTATGACAGATGTCATAGATGGCCTCATTTTCAACCATGAATGCAGAGTGCTTCAGGGTAGTGAGGGTGGTGAGGCTGGATTAGTAGTGCTCAACTACAGCTGTGGAAATCTGAGGGGCTGGGTAAATGGAGAACTCCAGCATGGACTTCCTGTCATAATCAACAGAGAGATATTCCATGAGCAGGGATGTGAACCCAGAACCAGTTCTCCCACCAAAGCTATGGAAAACCAAGAAGCCCTGAAGACCTGTACACTGGTCAGCCAGCTTCCGAATGTGGTCCAAGACAAGGTCAATCAATGATCTCCTTGCCAATGGACAAGTACCTACAAGCAAAGTTATGGGCAGCATCTTCCTTGCCTGTGGTAAGCTGCTCAGGGTAGAAGAGCTGGCAGTAGGTGCCAGCACAAACTTCATGAATGACTGTGGGTTCCAGGTCTACAAACACTGCCCTGGGCACATGCTTGCCAGTGCCTGTATCACTGAAGAGGGTACTGAAGGAGTCATCACCCCTTACCGCCAATGGTCTTATCACTTGGCATCTGGCTATCAGCCTGGATGCCATGCTGTAGGCAGCAGAGCTCCCAGCAGGCATTGCCACTCTGAACACCAGCTTGGCCAACATAGATGGAGATGCACTTACACATGGTTGCTGCTTTATGGCTGCCAAGCAGATAGCTGAGAGGAAGAGAAGAGACTGCTGCTTCTTATAGCGTGGCTCTTAGGCAGTCGATGTAAGAGAACCTGCCTATCTGTACTTTTTTCTAACAGTGTTATAAATTATAGTCATTATGTTTTAAATTATCTTAGATATTATACATCTTTTGGCTAAATGTTTTGCCCTTTTACCTACCTCTCCATATTTCTCCACACCTCCCAGCTTCTGGTAACCACTTTTCTACTCTGTTTATATTAGCTTGAAGTTTGTTTGCTTATTTATTTCACAGATAAGTGATACCATAAACTATCTGTCTTTCTCTGTCAGGCTCATTTCATTTAGCAAGGAGCCCTCAAGATTCATGTTGTCGTCAATGGCAGGATTTCCTTCTTTCTCATCGCTGAATAATATTTCATTGTGTGTATATAGATATAGGGACAGATGTTGGATAGATATAAGTATTGATACAGATGATATAAATGATATAGATATAGAGATAGAAATAGAGATAGACATCCTGTTATCTTCTTTATCTATTTATCTGCTGATGGACACTAAAAAAACAAACAAACAAACCAAAAAAAAAAAAAAAAAACACTGAGTGTGCTACAGAAGAACTACTGACCTGGCCAGAACTGCAAGCAGGTTAGGATTCCTAATGCATATCATGTATATGATGTCCAGAACCCTTACTTTAAAATTTATATCAAAACTTGCTTCTGAGGGGTAAAAAAAATGGTGTAGATGATAGAGGCTTTGTTCATCCCTCTTGAGGCCACATCAAAGTTGTGATAGAAACATGGAGCAAACAATAAGCAAAGTCACCTGGGATCTAGGTGAATAGAAACACAACTAGGGAGAGAAATAAAAAGTCACCCTGCAACGGAAGAAGGTAGGGAGAGGTGAAGACATGAAGCTGCCCAGTATTGAGCGGCTGAGTGGGACAGAGGCAGCGGCAGCCAGAAGCTGCAGATGCCACTTAGAGGGGCCATGTCCACAAGTGGACTTTAGCAGTGACAGGCATGCTTGCTCTGAGCACCAGTGCCTGGTCGGCTACACGGGGGGCAGCAGGAACTTACAGGGGGACGCCTCGTTGTCAGAGTGAGGGCCAGAGGCAAGGCTTGCTCCCAGGCAGAAGTGCTGGCAGTATCCATTGTTCTTCTGTTGAGCCCTCCCCACTCCCAGTGTTCAGACTCAGCACCCTGATAGCTGAGACATTTAACTGGATAATAGAAGTCAATCTGCCCAGAAGACTCCCTGAAACTCTACTTCCCCCAACTCATGGCCCCACCTAAGCCACATCTAGTTGTGTCCTCTGCGAATCTGGTGCTCCTTCCTGAGCAGAGCCAAGACTCACACTGGTGGCAGCTAACCTCGGTTTCTGGCATGGCCTCTTGAGGCAACTATAAGCACAGCATCTGTGGATTGCTTGCTGAATCTTAACAGATGGCCCCGGAGGGGCAGAGGCTTGGGCTAAATTTGGCCTGCAGCTGAACCCCTCTCAGGACTATACAAAGCCACACTAATTAGACTGGGAGACTTAGGAGATTCGCTTAGTACATAGAAACAGACACAGAAAGGCAGCCAAAATGGGAAGACAACGAAGCAGAAGCCATATGAGAGAACAGAACAGAAATCCAGGAATAATGGAGTCAAGAAATCTACCAGATACAGAGTTCAAAACACTGGTTATAAAGATACTCAAGAACTTAGGGAAATTGTAAATGAACTCAGTGAGAACTTTAACAAAGAGATTAAAAAAAAAAAAAAAACATAAAAATGGAAATGGAAATTATAAAAGGAACCAGTCAGAAATGAAGAACACATTATCTAAGATGAAGAGTATATTAGAGTGAATAAACAGAGTGGATAAAGAAGAGGATTGAACCACCAATATAGAGTATGAGGAAGCCAAGAACACTCAATCAAAATGGCAAGAAAAAAGAAGCCAAGACTATAAAAATTTAAGGAGCCTATGGGACACAATTAAATGTAAAAATATTCATGTCATATGGGTACCTGAAAGAAAACAAGAAGCTGAAGAGCTATTTGAAGAAATAATGATAGAAAACTTCCCTAACCTGGTGAAGGAAATAGACGTACAACCCCAGGAAGTTCAGAGGGTCCCAAAAAAGATGAACCCAAAGAGGCCCACACCAAGACACATCATAATTAAAATGACAAAGGTTAAATACGAAGAGAGAATCTTAAAAGCAGCAAGAGAAAAGCAGTTAGTTACCTACAAAGGAGCACCCATAAGACTTGCAGCTGATTTCTCAAAAGAAACTATGCAAGACAGAAGGACTTGGCACAAAATATTTAACATGATAAAAACCCAGGATCTAAAACTAAGAATATTTTATCCAGCAAAGCTATCATTTAGAGTCGAAGGACAGATAAGAGCTTCCCAGACAAAAATAAGCTAAAGGAATTTATCAACACCAAGCCAGTGTTATAGAAAATGTTGGAGGGACTTCTTTAAGAAGAAAAAAACATGTATCAAAAACAGGAATAAAGAATGGTAATAACTACATTCCTATCTACAAGTACCTCAAATGGAAAAGAATTAAGTGCTCCAACCAAAAGATAGAGTGGATGAATGGATAAGAAAACAAGACCTCTCCATATGTTGCCTATAAGAGACTCACTTCAGATTAAAAGATACACACAGACTAAAAGGAAGGGGAATGGAAAAGATACTGCCTTGATGGACCTAGAGGGTGCTGAATGAAATAGGTCAGACAGAGAAAGACAAATACCACATGATTTCATATATATGTGGAATCTAAAGAACAAAATAAACAACAATAATAACAAATAAACTTACAGATAAAGAATATTTGAGGGCTATTAGATAGGGGGGCGGGAGAATGGCAAAAAAAGGGCAAAGAGATTAAGTACAAATAGATAGTTACAAAATAGACATGGAGATATAATATGTAGCATAAGGAACATAGTTAATAATATTGTAATAAATATGCAGGGGGAAAGATGGGTACTAGATCTAGTGGCGTGATAACTCTGTGAATTATATAGATTTCTAATCACTATGCTGTACAACTGAAACCAATATATTATTGTATGCCATAAAAACTCATTAAATTGTACAATGTAAATATGAGCAACTAATTGTTCATTACATGTCAATAAAGCTGGAAAAAAATTTGTTTCTGAGTTCCAGTCCAAGATGGCAACATAGGAGGCTCCTGAACTAATCTCCTCCCAGAGGAACACCGAATCTATGGCTATACACACAGCAATTACTCTGAAAGAAATTCAGAAATAACCTGAGCAAAACTTACAAATTGAGCAAACAAGAAAATACCCATATCAAAACATATTAAACACTCTTGGCACACCTTCAACTACTAGGAGCCACTAAGAACAAAGAAGGCAGATTGGACAACCAACAGCTCAGTCCAGGCTGAACAATAAAGTTCATCTCCTACATGAAACCACTCTGTCAAGATTGGGATAGGTGGCTGTTTTATCTAATACACAGAAACCAACACAGAGAATCAAGGAATTGAAGAAATAAGAATGTTTCAAACAGAAGAACAAAATCTCCAGATAAAAAAATGTTAATGAAACAGAGATAAGTAATTTACTTAGTAGAGTTAAAAATAATGGTCATAAAGATGCTCACCAGGGTCAAGAGAACAATGCATGAACAAAGTGAGAAATTCAACAAATAAAAAATGTAAGTAAGTACCAAACAGAAATCACAGAGTTGAAAAATACAATAATTCAATAGAGGAGTTCAACAGGAGACCAGATGACATGAAAGACAGAATCAGTGAACTGAAGACAGGGCAATGAAATTCATTCAATGATAGGAACAAAGGGGGAAAAAGACTGAAAAAAGAGTGAAGGTAGCTTAAGGGACTTATGGGATCCATCAAGCCAACCAAATCAACAACCTAACTTTATGCCTTAAAGAACTAGAAAAAGAAAAACAAAGTAAGTCCAAAGTTACTAGAAAAAAAGTAAATAACAAAGATCAGAGCAAAAATAAATGATACATAGAATTATAAGACAACAGAAAAGATAAGTGAAGCCAAGAGCTGGTTTTCGAAAAAAAAAAAAAAAATAGACAAATCTTTAGCTAGACTTATGAAGAAAAAAAGAGCACTTGAACAAATAAAATTAGAAATGAAAGAGGAAATATTACAACTGATACCACACAAATACAAAGAATCCTAAAAGACTACTTCGAAGAATTATATGCCAACAATTTGGACAATCTAGAAGAAATGGATAAATTCCTAGAAACATACAACTTACCAAGACCGAATCATAAGGAAATAGAAAATCCAAACAGACTTATTACTAGCAAGGAGATTAAATCAGTAATCAAAAACTTCCCAACAAACAAAAATCCAAAACCAGGTGGCATCTCTGGTGAATTCTACCAACATTAAAGAAGAATTAATACCAATCTTTTTCAAAATCTTTCAAAAAATAGAACGTCATTAACCTGATACCAAAACCAGACTAGAACACTGTAAGAAAAGAAAATTACTGCCCCAAATCCCCGATGAACATGGATGCAGATATCTTCACCAAAATACTAGCAAACAAAATTTGACAATATACTGAAAGGATCATACACCATGATCAATTGGGATTTATATATATATATATATATATATACACACCACTTCTAATATATCCAATCATCTATCATAGGACACTTCAGTTGCTTCCATGTCCTGGCTACCATGAATAATGCTGCTCTATGAATATCAGGGTGCATAGATCTTTGCAGGTTTTTTTGGGTAAATACTCAAAAGAGAGATTGCTGGATCATATGGTAATTCAATTCTTAGTTTTTTGAGGAACCTACATACTGTTTTCCATAGTAGTTGTACCAATTTTCATTCTCACCAGCAGTGTATGAGGATTCCTTTTTGCCCACAACCTCTTCAATACTTGTTACTACTTGTCCTGTTGATGGTGTGAGATGGTATCTTATTGTAGTTTTGGCAAATCATACATCTGATAAGGGGCTAATATCTAAAATACATAAAGATCTCACGTGACTCAATAACAGAAAAACAAACAATCCAATCAAAAAATGGACAGAGAAACTGATTAGACATTTTTCCAAAGACATACAAACGGCCAACAGGTACATGAAAAGGTGTTCAATATCAGTAATCATCAGGGATATGTAAATCAAAACCACAATGAGCTATCATTTCACACCTGTTAGCTGAGCTATCATCAAAAAGACAAGAAATAACAAATTTGGGGCAGAATGTGGAAGAAAGAAGAACCTTATGCACTGTTAACAGAAATGTGAATTGGCACATGGAAAACAGTATGGAAGGTCCTCAAGAAATTAAAAATGGTATTACCGTATTAGCAATCCTACTTCTGGATATATACCCAAAGGAAATGAAAATAGGATATCAGAACTATCTGCACTCCCATGTTCTTTGTAGCATTGTTCATAATCACCAAGATATAGAAGCAACCTAATATCTGTACTTTTAATTTAAATCAGAAAGCCTGACAGATTCAGAGGTTTTTAAATGGTCGTTTTATTCACAGCTCTTAAGTAGAGATTTCTGTGCCAAAAATGTAAATCTCCAGTTCCACCAGGAGAGGGATCAGTTGGCCCTCTCCTTTAGGCCTTACGTCTTGCTGGTCTCATCAGCCTACTCTTTGTCTCTTATTCAAGACAGCAGCAGCAGGACCAAAGGTAATAACTTCAATAGTAGTAAAAGGAGAGTAGCATAGAAGGGTATACAACGCTAACTACCCTTTTAAAATGAATTCACAGCATCTTTCGTACCTCAAGAGCCTGACTTACTTTCTCCCAGACACTGCAATTCACTGAGAAAAATGACAGAAATACCAAATTTGATAGCAAGTTAGAGAGTTTTTCAGTCCTAGAAACCATATTTGACCAGATACAATATAATTTGGAGCTGGGAGAAAAACCTTAAAGATTGAATTCTAGCCTTCATTTTACATATAAGAAAATAGATTCAGAGAGGCTCAGTGATTACCCAAGGTTAATTAAGTTTAATTTTTAAAGAGCTGTAAACATTTTTTCAAGCTTCTCTTTAACAACTTTTGCATGGGAAAAAGAAGTTAAGATCTGCCCAACTTTTTAAATGAATTCTTTTAAAAGTTGCCATTTTCTAATTTGTCCAACACAGTCTGGCTGGAAGTCGATAAATAAAAGAAAATGAAATTATTATTGTTTAATGAAAACAAACAGAGAAGAGAAGCCTGTTTATCGACATATATAATACCTTACACTTGTAGCAGTGTTCTTGATATCAAGAAGTTCTAGGAAAGGAAAATAATGGAAAATGACTTCCCAAACTTCAAGGAAATATTTTTCTTTTAGAGTTTCTGAAGAAAGTAGATAAAGACAAGACAACCTGTGAATTAAGATATTCTCAGAAAATTGTTTGAAAGACAAATGTGTTTGTTTCATTGTCGTACAAGGAAAATAAATCAGACTTCATGAAATATGCTTGAAAGTTCCACCCTTTCCACACCTCTCTTCATTAGTACGATAAAATATAAAAGCTAAGGTATCATTGGTTATGATGAAAACTGCATGCTTTTGTTTCCACTAAGACTTACACTAAATTTCTTACGAAATATTTATTTTTCCATTTATCTAAATGATTTCTGTTAATTTTTACCATCTCAAAATAGCATATTTACAGTTAAAATGACCCATAGCTCATACTTTGTGTTTGAGAATGTGTTTTGCCATCTTTTCACTGTTCCTTACCCCACTTTTTTACCATAAATTCCAGTGTCCCTCATCTTTATTAACAAATTATTTCCAATCCAAAGATAAAAAATATAAAAACTTACCAAGCTTTTTAATAGAAGTTGTAACTCTGTAGTAGTGAAAAAAAAAAAAAAAGAGAAAGCAAAGTAGTAACACAAATATGATAGCAAGGAACTGAAGAAGGCTTTTCAAGCCAAGCTTTAATGCCAAAGAAGGTATATCTAACATTCACCTTGTTTTTTTCTATTCTTGGAATGAATTCCTACTCTGAGCAAGAATAACAATGACAATAAATCTAAAAGGAAACAAGAAATTTTGAGGAAGCCTATTTATACCTTTTTCTTCATAACATACAGCAAATCTTAACACTCAATAGCATAACATATAATAGTAGAAGAGCTCATTAATTAAAATATCTCACTAGACTATTTAAAGACCTCCGCAGCCTCTGGTGGTTTAAGTGAAACAGATATTTATTGCCTCTTAGAAAAGCCTACAATTGCCCTGAGTTTTCTGTCAATATTTTTAACCTTCTTTGTTATTTCGATATACTTACTCTTTTTCTAAAATGTACTTTGCAATAAATTTGCAAGTATTTATCATAGTAAATTCAATTTAAACCTCTGTCCCTAAAAGAAAAATCATTCTATATTTATTTTATGTTCAACAGAAATCTGTTTGGTTGCTTCACTTAATATACTTAATTTTTATAAAATTCCCTGCATTTTTATAAATTTCAGACAGCAGGACACAAGATAAAGTGAAAGAAAGTGAGGGAGTAGATTTTGTAATAGAATCCTGCCTAAGCCAATTCTCAGTAGTCTTTTGGCAAAAGGCTGTGTATGAACTTTTTCCAAGACCTCAGTCTGAAAGGCAGCCAAAGACTCCACAAAAGAACAGAACCAAAATGGCTTATTACCTTTTACCTTTGACCTTTTACCCAGTTGCCTCATGCTTTGTGAACTTGAAATCTTGTGAGAGAATGTTTAGCCATCCTGTTTACAAACAGTCTATTTATTCCACAGGAACAGCTTAACAGGACATATCCAGGTCACCTGACCTTGAGATGTCACAGAAACCATGAGCCTCAGACTCCTCTTGTAATTAAGCCAAAACTGCAATATTTTAACTGGTTGAAATTACTTTTATGTTGTACACTTCACCAAAGTATTAACACACAAAACGTGAAAGCAATCATATTTGAACTATAAGTAGAATAAGTCATAACTTCCATGGAAGAGAGAAAAAGCACAGATTTTTAGCCTTATTACAATTAATCTCAACTACTACACTACCCTAGATCTCACTAAATTTGGCAGTTCACAACAAAAATCATACAATCTTTTAATTATTCATGTGTTTTCAAAACTCCAGTTTTTCTTTTAGTCAGACTTTACCTTACATTAGCCATTTACCTGAAGAAATTACTTTATTAAACTCATTATCTCCAGAACATTTGAACTAATCCTTAAAGGCTGCTGCTTTGATCATTTTGGTGACTCTTTTGAAAGAGATTATATAACTAATTAATTCTCACAAATTATTAGTGAATATAAGTATAGCCAGATTTCTTTTTTTAAATGAAATTGATTTTAAGAATAAATAAATTAGTGAAAAATCACATTTCGAAGAGTCCTTTATTATCCGATGGGTTTATTTTCAGGAGTTACTTTTTTATTTCCTTACTGTTCTCAAAATATAATTACAACTGCCAAAATAAAATATAATTATATGTACACAACTTATTAGAAATATGTTATCTGTAATAAGTACAATGTCAATGAATTTTCTTACCTAAATAAAACTGTATAATTGTATTTACCTATGTAGTCACCACTAAAGAAAAATTAATTACATTGAACCAATTACTTTGAAACAATGAAGTTGATTTGATAATTTATCACTTGATAAATAGTAATATGGTTTTTAATTTAGGAAAAGAGCTTCCTTTCTTTAAAGATGATCATGATGATGATGATGATAGGTAACATTTATTGAATGGGCTAAACACTGTTGGAATTACTTTACATGAATTGTCTGACTTAATCTTCTTCACAACAACCCTATGAAATAGATACCATTATCATTCTCATTTTGTAGAAGAGTAAAGTGAG
Organism: Pteropus vampyrus; assembly: GCF_000151845.1. Lineage (NCBI taxonomy): Eukaryota > Metazoa > Chordata > Mammalia > Chiroptera > Pteropodidae > Pteropus > Pteropus vampyrus. Next base: position 11,420,117 of record NW_011888792.1, read on the forward strand.
CCTAAAGAGGTTAGGTCACACCTCTAGTTAGAGGAAGATTTCGAATTTGAACTGAAGTAATGTGACAACTTTACTGCTTCTCAAACCTTGGATGGCCCTTAGAAAATAACTTACCAAACATACAAGTAAAATAACATTATTATTTATAATTATAATATTTGTAAATCACTTTATACTTTATAAAGCACTTTCACAAATATCTCATTTGAGTCTCATAATAATCCTGTGAGGTAATATCATCATTCATATTTTACAAATAAAGAAGCTAAAGACAGGTTAACTGATTTTTCCAAGGTCACCTGGCTAATAAATTAATAGAGTAAGAATGCCAATTCAGGTCTTTTAATACCAAATGTTTTTCATACTATAATGAGTCTCCTTATTTCACACTAAACTCTTTTTATCATTCACTCAATGACAAGTAAAATAATTTCCAATAAGATTAATATAAGAAATAAGAAAGTATTCTCAATTTAACATTAAAAGAAAGCAATTATAATGAAGCATTTTAGTGAAAATAAATCCCATTTCCATATTCTAAAATCATGTAATTCCTAACAGTGAGGTTTTTATTTTTCTTATTTAGTATCCATAAATATATTCTTAATCCAAGCAATGAGAAAAAAAGAGGTAAGACATGCTTATAGCAAAAGACACTCCCATGACCGACCCTGCCAGGAATAGAGGATTACCTAGGAAATAACCAAGTTAGGACCAGATTGGCATAAAAACTATACCAAGAGTTTGACTTAGAACCTCTACTGGTCCACCTCCCATAAACACTAATATAGGCTTTACCACTGCGTGGATTATCAACAAGGTTAGGTTAGGCATATTACATGGAAAATCATTTCCCAAACGGGACTCTCTTAACTCGTGGTTCTCTATTTGTCCCAAAGCCAACAACTATTCCAGAAATTACAGGTTTTAAAACAGATATCTATAAGAGTAGGAAGCAGTATTTTTTCCAAATGACTGAATATGACATCTGTACAGCAGGAAGTACATTAAGGAAAATTACTCCATGTGTTACTGGAGCAAGAGGTTTTAAGAGGCCCTCCTTCAACCTACCAAAAGACCTATTAGAGAGAAATTAAAGAAATAGGCCTTACCTTTGCTCATTTATGATAGATACTCTCTTTTTGGCTATTCCTGTAGCATAGCTATAGCCATTACAAATTTTTTTTTAAAAAAGTAAAGAAAAATATAAAAGAGAAGGAAAAAAAGAAAAAATTAAAGTAACGTGAAAATAAATATATAAGAGAAATTTTTAAATACTTGTTCTTTTAAAAAAATAAATACAAAATAATGATTTTAAAGGGAAATTAAAATGGAGATCCTTAGAAAGTTCCTTTTATGATTAATGAAGAGGAAAAATTTAAACAATCAGCATATAACATGACAACATGAAACTTTGAAACATTGTTAATAAGTTGGTATAAATCTGAAAAAAAAAAGAATTAAAAAAGACAAAGAAAGAGAAAAATAAAGCAACTTATTTACAGGCAGGCCAGTGTCACAGGATCCTAAGACCCATATGGATTAGCCTATGGTAAGCTTTTTTGGCAAGCCTACCATGTGCAACCAAAAAGACAGATCAGTTAGTCCCTCGAATATGCCTCATGACCATAAATGTGCTCTGGGCTGCCAATTAACTTACTAAATTTATATGTGATAAGTTTATTCTTAATGTTTTAAAATCATCACTAGTATTATTTCAAAAAGTATATAATTGTCACTGATTTTATATATACACACACACACAAACACACACGTGTGTGTATGCAAAAATGTTGTTTTGGGGACTGTTGGTAGATGTGCCATGAAAAAGAAAATGGGGAGTCATCAATATTGGCTATTCTCTGACCAAGGCAGAATATGCTTGATGAGTGTGTGTTATCTGTTTAAAAAAGAATAAAAAAGGTTAGTGCTAAGGCCTATTCTTCATAAAGATGTTTCTGGATTCCATTTCTTTTTATTTCTTTGTATTCCAAGGGCTGTAGCCCACTCTGCAGATACTGCTTGCAAAGCCCATCATTCTTTGTAGCTCTAATGCTTTACCAAATAGGCTCAAGGGGCTGTCCTCATGGAATCCTATCTGACTGCCAGTATCCACTTACCGTTCTGACATTTCAGCACTAAAAATTGCTTTGAAGCCTTCAGTGTTTCCTCTATAATGCAAAAAGAAGTAGTTTTAATATGATTTCTGACACTTAACTCAAAAGTGACCTTTCATGGTTTTAGTAAAATTGTGCTAAAATCTAAAACAAGAACATGTCCTAGAAATGTGCATGCAGAGATAAAGAAGAATTTTTCCTTTTAAAACAATCTGAAATATACACACATACACTCACAAGTAGTCATTTTTTGCCCAATGGAATATATAATAAAATGGTTGTGATACAATTGAAATTGAGAGATTCAAGGTGGGGAGAGAGAGGGGAGGAAGCATGGGAACACCACTAAAGGAAGATAGTCACTCTATTCTACTGTAAATATAAGTACATGAGTGTTTGTGATGACATACATATGGCTGACTGGTTTAATAGGAGAAAATGGGTCTCTCACTTTACCAGTTTAGAAAAAATGCTTCAAAACATTTTCCAACATTAGTACTCACTTCATTTCTCCTGCTTCAGGTTTCCCCAACTCCCTGTAAGGGTTCACCAATGCCCCCACCTTCCATTTGCAGGCTCTGTTCCTACCCTTGCATCTGAGTTCATTTTAACCTAGGTGAGAACTTAGTACCTTTATCATTTAGTCATTCACCACCTCGAGGTGGGGAGAGCACAGGAGGTCAGGACGCAAAGGCTGACCAATTGATTTCTATGACCCTCACTCCTCCCATGTGATAAATAGGACTATAATGCCCAAGTTTCACTCCTCCCATGTGATAAACAGAACTATTCAAGTTTCTGAGGCTTCCCTTGTCGTATGTACCCCAGTCACAAAGAATGAGTTCTCACCATACTTTTTGTTCCTAGGAAAGGCATGTTAAGCTATGTCTTTCAATCTCCCTCAGCATAAATCACAACACTAATCCTACGAGCTAAAGTTTTAAGTTTGGTGGCTGTGCTTCCTCCCTTAAAGACATCAGTCAACTGCTTCCTATATGCCTGCTCCCTTAAATTGGAATTGCCAAATCAGTTTCTTATTGCTATGCTTGGTACAACTGTGGGACCTTTCTACTTTATCCTGAATTCCGTGAACAAGACTCTTTATTCAAAGTACAATTAGACATAACTGAATATTTGAACATCATACCATTGTCCCTCAGAACTTCCCCATTCCTATGATATTAGGACAGCAATCCTAGCACATGTCTTGCCCTAGAAATAAAATCTAATGTCAGCCCCAGCCTCTCCATCCTGTGTTAGCTATCTGGCCAGAGTATCTCACCAACAAGCAGGGCCAGGACTAAGATAAGAGGAGCTAGGCACTCCCCTTAGGTGCATATTTAAGAGGGTGGCAAAAAACTCAGCAATAAAGATAAGATTTTAACACAACATTTTAAACAATCAAAATTACTGCAAAAAATCTAGGATGAATTAAATATCTAAATTTTAAATAAAATACAAAGTTAACATTCCTGATTTTTCTTTTTGCCTCAGGTACCAAATAGGCGTACTTTATTTTATTGCACTTTGCTTTATTGCACGGCACAGATGTTGAATTTCTTTATAATTTGAAAGCAAGACCCTTTAACCAGCAAAAAGATTATGACTCACTTTACTGTGATACTCACTTTCTTATGGTGGTCTGGAACCAAACCTACAATATCTCCAAGGTATGCCTGCATAGCACAACACTGTTAGTTATTCTGTCTTTATTTAAATTTTTGACATTCTATTCATTGTGGATTCTGTGCCTGAAGTAAGTGCATTGCTCACCTTACCCTAGCTACAACCCTGACAAGTGCAGTCATGTGCCACAAAGTGACGTTTTGGTCAACAATAGCCCGCATATGAGATGGTGGTCCCATAAGATTATAATGGAGGTGAAAAATTCCTATTGCCTGTGACATCATACTTGTCCTACTGTTGTGACACAATTCATTATTCACATGTTTGTGGTGATGCTGGCATAAACAAACACACTGCATTGCCAGTCATATAAAAGCATAGTGCATACAATCACAGTAGTAGGCTATACCATCCAGTACAACTATATGGTATTCACACAATAGTGAAATCACCTAACGATGCATTTCTGAGAACATATCTTTGTCATTAAGTATCGCCTCATTGTGCTAGTATAAAAAATATTATATGAAAAAATGTGATCTGAATAGTAATATTCATGAATAAAAACTGAGTTAGGAAATTTTCTGTAGTTGTAATATAAAACTTGATATAAATTAGTATGAAATAAAATTTGTGAAAATATGACAATTTATTCAAACTTCCAAATTTTAAATTATAAACTATCTTCTTGAACTTCTATTTACAGTAATGAAAGGCTAAGTTATTTAGACATTGGCATTATCAGCATTTGGGGCTAGATAATTCTATATTGTGGGAGGCTGTCCTATGCACTGTAGAATGTTTAGAAGCATCACTGGTTTCTACTGACTAGATGCCAGTAGCTCCCCCAACCCCAATTGTAAAAACCAAAAAATATCTCCACACATTGCCAAACATCCCTTGGGGGAGCAAAATCATCCCAGCTGAGAAATACTACTTGAGACCATCCCTCCTACTAAAAACTAAAAATATAGAATGTTTTTAACATGCAATCACCTTAAATCACTGAGCTGACATAATGGGGAACCATCGGGCCAAATTCTGGGTGAAATATCAAACCCAATGCTATCTCTCTAGTAAGCTGAACATCAAACACCTAAGCCAATTTTGCCCCGAAGACATTTGTTAGTTGGCAAATTTAAGCTTCAATTTTAAAACATCGAAGGCATAAAAACCTCATGTAAGGTGGAATGTCTAATAGAAAAACCTCTCCATATTAAGTTGAACCTCAAAGACAATATCTAGAATGAAACCTGTCTCCCTATTCCCAACCTCACTCCTAGGGCTTCAGGGAAGGTTGCTTTGGCACTAAGAGCCACAGAAGGAAAAAAGAAAAGAGTGGGAACCTCTGTCATTAGATGGAAAAGAATGAAATTGGACCCCTATCTTACACCATTCATAAAAATTAACTCGAAATGAATTAAAGGTTTAAATATAAAACCCGAAACCATAAAAATCCCAGTCTTTTATTATTAAAACTCTTTGGCCCTTATGGGAATTTGCTGACCAGGTTGTCATTAACCTGAGTTGACTAGGGAACTTCAATCTGTGAGTTTGGTTGAATGTTCCTAGATTCTTTGGCAAAAGCAAATGCAAATCCTCCCTATTGGAATTTAACTTTGTTCTAAGCCTCTAGGACTTTCCAAATAATTTTGTAACATCCATGAGAAAGATAATCAAGCATGCAGGGAAACAAAGAACCATTGGCAAAAGCCTGCATGTATGAAAGACAACTGAGAGAGACCCATTAAGACTTCAAATATTAGACCTATTAGACACAAATTATAAAACTATGCTTACTACATTTTTTTAAAATGGTGTGCTTAAAAATATCTGCATGTCTAGGAAACTACAAAAATTGAAAAAGCAGATTTAAAAAAGAATCAGAGAGAATTTCTAGAAATGAAAAATATGATTGAAATTTAAAACTCAATATTTGCAAATTATATATCTGATAAGGGGTAATATCCAAAATATATAAATAACTAATACAATTCAATAGCAGTAAAACAAATAACCTGATTAAAACATGGGCAAAGGATCTGAATATACATTTTTCCTAAGAAGACATACAAATGGCAAATGGATATATATAATCATCAGGAAAATGTAAATCAAAACCATAAGATATATCACACCTGTTTGGAAGACAATTATCAAAAAGACAAGAAATAACAAGTGTTGGAGAGGGTATGGAGAAAAGGGACCTCTTGCACATTGTTGGTTGAAATATAAATTGATACAGCTATTATGGAAAAAAGTATGGCAGTTCTCGAAGAAATTAAGAATAGGGCTACCACATAACCTAGCAATCCTACCTGTGTGTATATACAAAGAAAATAATAAAATCTTTATCTCAAAGAGATATCTGCACTCCTAAGCTGATTGCAGTATTATTCAAAAATAGCCAAGATATGGAAACAACCTAAGTGTCCATCGATGGATGAATGGATAAAGAATATGTATGTGTATGTGTGCTTACAATGGAATATTATTCAGTCATTAAAAAGAAAGAAATCCTGTCATTTACAACAATATAGATGAACCTGAAGGACATTATGCTAAATGAAATAAGTCCGAGAGAGAAAGACAAATACTGTATGATCTCACTTACATGTAGAATCTAAAAATTCAAACTTATAGAACCAGAGAGTAGAACAGTGATTGCCAGGGGTGAGGGTGGGGAAAATGAAGATATGTTGGTCATAGAGTACAAACTTTTAGTTATAAGATAAATAAGCTCTGAGGACCTAATGTATAACATTATAGTTAATAATACTATATTGTATACTTGAAATTTGATGAGAGTGTATCTTAAGTGTTATCATCACAAAAGAAAAGGTAACTATGTGAGGTAATAGATACATTAATTAACTTGATTGTGGTAATCATTTCACAATGTATTCGTATATTAAATCATCATGTTATACACCTTAAAAAAGTAAATTTTAAAAATTATGATTTGCAATTAAGAAGTTATTGTGATACATACTATACATATTGTGTATATAGAGCCACACAATCTGACATTAGTGAAGCAAATATTCATAACTGAAATGGCCACAAATGAGTGATCTTTTTATTCACGTGTTACAGGCTAAATGTCTGTGTCCCCCAAAAGTTCTTATGTTGAAGTCCTAATCTCAATTTGATGGCATTTAGAGGTAGGGCCTTTGCAAAGTAACTAGGTATTGAGGATGGAGCCCTCATGAATGGTATTAGTGCCCTAATAAGAAAAGATATAAGAAATATGATCTCCCTCTCCACCATGTGATGATATGGCAAGATGATGCCATTTCCTAAACAGGAATAGGGCCCTCCCAAGATACTGAATCTGCTAGTACCTTGATCTTGGACTCCCCAGCCTTCAGAACTGTGAGAAACAAATGTCTATTGTTTAAGCCACCCAGTTTATGGTATTTTGTTATAGCAGTTTGAATTGACTCAGACATCTTGCAAAGCAACAACTAATTACTTATGGGACCTAAGACAGAAATATACAAGTATATGAAATTTTGCTAAGCTTTCTTACAGATATACATGTAAAAGACTATGCGTCAAGCAATGTAACAGAAAATGTTTGCTGAATTCTTTGGGAAAATGCCAAATTTCTAAGCAACCAAGGTCAGTATGACCAATTCACACATCACATAATACTATTATTAAGATATTATTAGTACTTTTTTCTCTTTTAGTAGTACATAAATGGTGCATCTTACTATTTTACCAAATTAACAGTATTACAGATTCAATGAAAAATGATATCTGAAGACATCAACAAAATTTCCAGGACCGATAAAAGGTACTCACTCACATATTCAAGAAGCCAAAAAAATCCCAAGCGGTATAAATAAAAGTAAATTTATACTTAAACACATTATGAAACTGTTTAAAACCAAAAGGAGAAAGAAAGACTGTAAAGGCAACTGAGGGAGAGAGAGAGAAAGATTACCTTTAAAAGAAGGTCAGATGTCAAGTCCATTGCATGGAAATTTCAATATCGTTAAGATGACAATTCTCTCCAGATTGATTTATCTATTCAGTACAATCTCTACCAGAATTTCAACAACCCTTTTGGCAGAAATGAACAAGATGATCCTAAAATGTATATAGAATTGCAAAAGATCTGAATAGCCAAAACAATTTTGAAAAAGAACAAAACTGGACAACTTATACTTCTCAATTTCAAAACTTAATATAAAGCTACTTCAGTAGTTATCAATACAATGTGGTACTGGCAGAAGACAGACATATAGATCACTAGAACAGAATTGGGAGTACAGAATTAATCTTTATATTTATGATAAACTGATTTTCAACAAAGGTGCAAAAGAAATTCATTGAGGTGTAAAGAATAGCCTGTTTAATGAGTGGTACTAAGAAAAGTGAATATCCATATGCCAAAAGATGAAGTTAGACATTTATCTCACACTGTACACAAAAAGTAACATAAAATAGATCACAAACATAAAGGTTAGAGCTAAAACATTTAAACTTTTAAAAGAAAACACAGGTGATTATCTTCAAGACCTTGTATTAGGCAAAAATTTCTTAAATATGACGCCAAAAACATGGTTCATTTAAATTTTTTTGATATATAGACCTCAATAAAATTCAAATTTTTTGCACTTTAAAAAACTGATGTTGTCTCATAATAACTGTCCTAATGCTAAATTGTTCAAGGGAAGCAATCCGGTTGTATATTACAAAGTGGAGACAATCTAGTAATCTATTTTAGTTAACATAAACAAATAATCAAAATAATTCAGTATATTTCTGTGACCATAAAAAATATATTTCGTCTCCTCCTTTTCACCCAGTCTTCCATTCCCAAGTCTTATGGCCAGGTCGCACCAACAAAAGTCCATTCTACCATATATTGCTTACTTCAATATACCTAAAGAAGTATAATAATGCTTCTAGATTCCAAACGTATAGCTATGTCGCAGAGGTAAAAAGGCAGCATTTTATGGCACCAGTTTAGTTTATGATCATTTCACAAAATCTATAAAAGTTATAAAAGATTTAAAGTTTTTTTTAAATTAATAAATTGATCCTTTTTCTATTACTAATTCAAGTCCAATTCTACCAAGATAGTTTATATTGTTAAAAAACATCTTTGGAGAATTAATGTTTTGGAAATAATTTTTACATGAATATAATAATTGATTATATATATAAATAACTGCCTATTTAGAAATAAAATTTTAATCCCATCAAAGATGTTTAATAGCAATTTTAACTACTAAGCACATAATTGATGGCGTAGGGAATTAAAAATTAAATTTCAAGATAGCTAAAGCATAAATTCAAGAAAATTCAAGAGAATAAAACACTAAAATAAAAAGCTTATAATTCTGTTTATAAAATTATGTGTAATTATGCATCACTATTCTATATTTTTATGTAAATTAATGTAGTAGAACATTACTCAAAAAAAATTTTGAAAAACATGTTCGAAGCCAATGAAATAGCAATAAAACAACTTTTAATTATAAATAAATCTTATTCATTAAATAAAATAAAGTTAAAAGGCACTGGAACTCTTAAATACTAATTACTCTGCTTTTACATAGCGGAAAGTATGGCAGTACAATTCTGTGATCCTATATATGCAAAGCTTACATTAATTTTGATGATTTTGTCTTCATTAGAAACACAGAATTACTCTATATATGCAATTTTATTATTAGTAAGAGGATCTCGTAATAACTTTGTTAAACAATTGGGTTTCTACATTCCCATGCCTGAGAATTTTCAATTAAAAACCTTACTTTGCTAAGGTAATGATTGAATTTTGTTCAAGATTCTCAAATTTTTAATATTTCACATTAAAGAGCACCCACTGTATTTTCATTTGCTTGGGTGGATGGGATTAAAGAAAATGTAGTTGTACTATAGGCATTTTCTGCCACTCAAGTGCCAGTGTAGCTATGCATGAAGAATTCTTAGTAAGTCAAAGGAAACAGAATGCATTTGAAAGCAGAATTGACTTCCTGGATTCAGTTTTACGAATGAAAAGATTCAAGATTCAGGTCACTATGGACACTTTTCCTACTCAAAAAGATATCTTTTCTAATAATAACCATTAAATTGCTCCACATTTTTAGGTTTCCAACTTCGTGGCCTTATTAGGTATTGAAAATTACATTTCCTTCAAAATAAAAACGTTAAATATGTACAATTCCTCCATAATGTATTTTTAAATACTATGAAAGTAATGTAATTGTTTCTGGAACCTAGGCTCAGGCAACTGCTCAAGGAGCCTATGAATTGATATCAGTAGGAGTTTTATGCCTATAAAAACGTTCTAAAGATTTTTTTTTTTTAATCTGAAAAATAACGTCCTTACTGTGAATTTCACCCTGGGATACAAAGGCAGAAATTACATTGCGTTGTTAAAATATTAGCAGCCACATTTTATTTTTTGAAAAGGCAATTTAGTTTTCCTAAAATAAAGAGTTGATTATAACTCTTATTACTGTTACAAGAATTTGATATATCACTAAGTGTAAGAGTTACAGCATGTGCCAACTATCAACCAGGAAAAATGAACCTGATTCATAATTCACTTTGAGGATGTCTAGTTAGTCAATCAAGTGATTTGTAATCATGAAGTCTGCCAGAAATTGAATGAATAATGAGCCACGGTAAAATCCCTGGATTTTTTTAGTATTCTTATTTCATTATGTGACTTTTATTGCCATTTTTGATAGCTATTTCTCAGCAGCACAAATTAAATCACATATTTACTTAGAAATTTTTGACTATTAAGTAGGCTAAAGGATATACAAGTTGAATGACCGGTATTTAATGGCTCCCTACAAAATAAGTCTTAGTGTTTTTAGCTTGCGCAAAGAAAATTTCATTCCTTCCAACCACTTGCCTCATTTTATTTATTTAGTGACTATGCTATTTCAGTATAGCTCATTATAAGTCAGTATATTTTCTTAAGCTGTTTCTATATAACAGTGTAAAATAAATAAAACCATTTAACAGAATCTAGTTGATATCAGAAGCCTTAAGCTTCCTTTTAGTATCTTCACTGTATAGCATTTCTTCAGGAAAAATTATCATATAAGCTGATGGCCAAAGAACATTTGATCTCTAACTAATATAATCTTATTAAATTATAAATAGAGAAAATATAGATCAACTTTAAGTTTGGCATGTTCCTAAAGGGATAACATAATAAATGAGTGTTTTTCAAAATGTAGACTACTAAGCTACATAAGACTTTGTCATTCTGATAACATTGGCCATTATAAGCATTTTAATCAGAAGTGTATAACATAAGAATTACACAGGTTTAAAGCAAATGGAACTTTAAATGTGATAATAGGCTCATTTTTTACTCACTTTTCATAAATTTCAAGCAGAAGGGTCCTTTTCCAACTTTAGACTGATATAACACCAGAACACATGTGGGCCTCCTTAAGGAAAGTAATAGAGTCCTTAAGTCAAGATTATCATACTCATTACTGAAATACAATATTTATGAAAAAATTCAACTATCTAAATTTTATGGGTAAATTTCCAATAATAAATGTTTGGTTGTTCAAAATAAAATTCTAGACATACACTCTAAGAAGCAAGTATGATTATGGTGAGATCTTAGGAAAGATGCTATCTTCCAAACTGACCCTTCCCTGAAAAGTACACTCCACTTTGGAATTCATTTTATCACTGTTATCACACCGACTGTGAGGATCAGCTTTTCTTTCCTTCACTCATTCATTTATTCATTCATTCATTTAACAAATGTTTATTAAGAATCTACTCTATGCCAGGTATTGTGCTACAAACTGGAAATATAAAAATTAATTAGACACACAGCTTTTGTATTTGCCCTTTAAAAATCTATAGTCTAGTTACAAAGAGGCATATAAATAAATAAGTTCAGTAAAATATAGGACCTATGTACTGGAAAGTTTCAAAGAAGGTAAGGTTCAATGACAGGTCAGTAGTCAGGAAAGTCTTCAAAGAGATAACAAAGTTGAGTCTTGAATGAAAAGTTGCTACTTACTAGGGAGCAAAGAGGAAAGATCATAATGGTAAGGAGGATAATATTAATAAGACAAAAGTGTCAAATAACTAATCATGGTAAGGTGACTACAAGCTATTCAGTTTAACTAAGGTCAACATTTAAGGAGTATATATGATGCGGGGTGTAAGGGAGGGTTGCCAGAAGTAAGCTTGAAGCAGTATGCAATAGTTCAATAATAAAAGACCTGTTATTAAAGAGAACACAATCTATATTTTACAAAAAACAGAAACCACTGAAGAATTTTAAGTATAAAAATCACAGGATCATAGGTTTCCATAAGGTCAATTTATGCATTTGGCCTTCCTCAGCAATGGTCAAACGAGTATTTCACATTTCATTATGTATCTGTTAGAGAACCAATATCAACATTTTAAACTACCTGTTTTATATTCATATATAAATAATTTCCCAGAACAAGGGTCTCACCCTCTAGCAAACTTGTGAATTAAACAATTCTACTACCTAAAAAGTGGGGCAGACACTAAAGAGACACCAAATTTTCCAAGGTAGCATCATCAAGATTCTACTTAAATTCATGCATGTGATATGTTCATTTGCATTCACACACAACATTAAGTATACATAATCTACTAACAGACCATCAAAAGTTATACCCATGTAAATTCACAAAAGCAAATGGTTTTAGCCAGCCACATTTTGGTATACGTAAGTCAGTAGTATAAAATCATTGTGAACTAACCAGACTATGCTTCAAAAGTGAAGCAGCTCAGTCTCAAGTTGCACACATAAAAGCTTCATGCAGCTTAACAAAGCAGTTCTATAATGGAGGTTTGAGTAGAAGCTCTGAGGTCAGATAGTCCAGGGTTGGAATCCTGGGTCAGCCACTAACGTTATGCAAATTTTCAAACTCTTTGAGTCTTAGTTTTCTTTTCTATAAACCTGGGATAATTATTCCTACCCCATATAACTGTTGTGAAGATATAATGAGATATAGAAAGCACTTAAGGATAGAGCTGAGCAAATATTAATTATTCAATGAATAGTATTTTATTATTATAAATATAATAGAAATTACTCATGATGAACTCAAGTTAATAGACTAAATAATTTTGTTAAACTTACATTATAATATTAAAGAAATGTCCAAAGTCTAGTCCAATTGAAAATGTTTGCAGTAGACCTAATGTGAAAATTAATAATAATAATGATAATAATAATGAGATAAGTCATCTAAAAATAATATATTCGAGGAACAAAATTTTGAAAAATGCATTGTTACTCTTAATAATTACTTATAGCACATGGGGAGAGTCTAATCTTACTATAGAACTACTCAGAGCCTTTTTGAGGAAAAGAAAATTTTACAATAAAACTTTTCTCCAAATATAGTGCCATGTTATTTCTTTTTTTATTTCATGGCCTCTAACAAAAACATATAGTACAGATGGTAAGGCTGGTTATAATCATGTAATGGCATGTACCTGTAGAATAAGGATCTTTTCCTCGCAGCTGGGCCTTTCATTTGATTTCAGTGTGCATCAGTTCTACAAGTCTGCGACCTTGGGATTTGCTTATTCCTTGAAAGAAGAAAAGTAAAGACATAATAACAATAACAATACCAAAAAAGGCAGAATACTAGCAAAGCAAGACTGTAAAAGAAAACTTACTTTGACAACCAGACAATAGAGATAACTCAAGTGAAAACAACTGAAGAGGACCAAAGAAACACTACTAACTGTATCAAGTTATTTATATATACTTGTGTATATGTATACTCATACCTACTCATATATGCACATACGTCATGGTTAAATAAGATTGGGTCAAGTCACAAATGTAATTAGTACAGTAAAATGAAGTTATGATTATTAAATATGCATTAAATGATACTGACCTGAACTACAAATTACTAAGTACATTACTAACTCTTATAATATTAAACATTACATCTCTGAGACAGTAAGCATTAACAATGGCTACCAGTTGAAAGACCAAATAATCTACTTGAAAATGGAAGAGAATCTTTACATTGGCACTGCAGTTACCCTGAAACTTCCTGAAATTGGTAATATATTTTAAAGTATAGAACATGTGATTCTGTTCTAGCCAATATTCATTCAAATAAAAGTCATTTGAATTATAAGTTAGCTAGCATGTGTTATATATAAATAAGAACAGAGGTGAGAGAGAAGCTAATCAAACTACTTTTAGGTATATTAATAAACACCAAATTATGACTTTCATTCCTTTTCGCTGTTAGGTTGATTTCTGTGCGATCCTTTAGACTCAAGCAATAAAGCACTATGGTTCAAGATCCCAATAATGTTTCGTAAAACAAAGTTTAAACCGAACTGTTGTTTGATAACACTGAAAACATAAAATAATACTAGCATCATCTTTCCTGTATAAAGATGGCACTGACTCACTGTCAGTAGAGATGAGCTTCAAGTTGTTTTTCCATAGTGGTGACGGACTTGCTGATCTAGCCAACTCTCTTGCTGAAATTCTCTGATGAACAACTGCTTATATCTGCAAGATGAATGTTACTAGTGGTCACAGAAAATAACTAAATTAAACAATCAATATAGAAATGAAACCTATGCCTTGGTCCCAAATCACTATGTTCCGATGAACTAAAGGTAAAGTCACAGAAATATATAAATACTGTAAATACTTATATACAAAATTGTACATGTGTTTATTCACACACATTCATTGTAGTCTATACATAGTGACTTAAAAATGAAAATAATCAGAGCCTGACCTCTATCCCTAAATAAAAAATGTTCTCAGCTATCTTAAAACAAAAATTGCTTCTGACATATAAAATCAGAAGTGTATAATGAAAATGCTCAAAACATGAAAGCATGCCAACTTCACATCCCTCATCACCAGTAGCAATAACTGAGGAAATTACAAAAATATTTTTGTTAATGTTAGCAATAGTCTCAATAGCATTCACTGTAGTATGACTACAGGCAAAATTACTTTGACATTTCCCAGAATTCTGAAAAATAGTTCTACTTTTTATTTTAAAAAAATATATTTTCATTACTAGCTTCAGTGTTCCTTCATGTTATACAGACAGAGGTTTTGAAATTAAATATTCCTGATATAGTTTTATCAGCTGCCAGTTGAATATCTATAAGAGTTGAGGAGCTGGTTAAACCTTACTTGAAGACACAGTTTTTAAGTATACGTAAAATTACTGTTATCTGCTTCTTTATTATTTAAGGGAATAAGAAATTAGATTAATATCTTAAAAATCAGTAAGAAGCAGTTAACGACTAGACATAATTCAAACAAAATCACCATGCTAAGTACCTATGATGTGGAAGGCACTCACTATTGGGGGGTTCTGTGAACAGGTATAAAGATAACAAGGCATAGTATACAATCTCAAAGAAATCACAATATTGATATTATTGAAACATTCCACTTTCAGTTCTACATAATTGTTTGCAATAACAAACAACTAAATTCTAACCCAGATCCTCTGCTAGTACAGGAAGGATGAGGTGGAAAAACATGACATCATACCAGATCATGGTAGCTACCAAAGGCCTTGGGACTCCTCTTACAAGTGAAGATAAGGAAATTTCAATAGAAATGTTGAGAACATCTGCTACAATCTGTAATTTAGGTCCACTGCCACCTGTAAACAAATTAACTTTGTTAATTTTAAGCCACTATACAAATATTTCTAGTCACGATTCCATTTTAATGGGTCATTCTCTTTAACAATTCTTGATTACATTCCTTACCATCATCCTACATCAACTCACCAAAATTAAGAGCCCTCCTCTGAGCTGCAAACTCCTAAAGTTCCTCTCCATTTTAGTTTCTCATTTCTACAATGCCCAGCCAAGCACCTTACAAACTGTAAATGCTTGATAAATGTTTGATAAATTGAACTTAACTAGTCATCGTACTCCCTCACCCGTTACCCCAAAAATTATCGTTTATTCTAGCTACAACCACCACTCCTTCAGGACAGTATTTCATGAAAAGACAAGATTACTTATTCATTCAGCAAATGTTTTGCTCAAGCACCCACTAGGTATCCTGTTAAATGCCATAAAAAAATTAGCATAAAAATACTACTAGCATAAAAAACACATGATTCCTGCCCTTAAATAACCCGGTCTAGTAAAAAAGATAAAGATGGAAATTAGCTACCACAATACCCTGTAATCAGTTTATAACAAGTTCTCTAGAAAGTACTACAGATACTAAAAGGAAAGGAAAATTGGCTTAGAATAAAGGCTTTAGAAAAGAATGTCATGTGAGATGAGTACTAAAGAATGAATAGCCGCTGGACAGAGGGACAAATACAGAAAGGACATTCTTAGCAGAGGAAAGAGGTGAAAATTTATGGAGGTACAAAAGGTACATGATATTCTGAGAACTTCAAGAAAATTTTGGAAAAGTTGCAGTTGAGAAGGAAAAGGCATGAGAAAGATCACAGAAATGCCTTATTATGCTAAAAAGCTGGACCTCTGTCATGACTAAAGGGGGTAAGCCAGGAAAATGATGTGACCATTTGAAAAGACCTTGACAGCGGTGAGAAAGATGGGAGGAAGGACAAGACTGAAAGCAAAGAACCAAATCACGAGAAACAAAGCTGGCTTGACCTAATGGTGGATGTAATTATCGTGACCTGATTCATTACTGATGACCATTAAGTCTATTTAACCCAACGGGTCTCAAATTCGGATACATATTTAGAGAATACTGCAGATTCATATATTTTACAAACTGTTTATGTGCTATAATCTCAATGAAAAATCATGCAGGAATTACATACAAATTACATCAAGATGCCAAAATGTTAATAGTGACTAGCTCTGGGTAGTGAGGCTACAAGTCATATTTTTCTTCTTGGTAGTGATATATTTCAAACTTTCTACATGATAAAATTAAAAATAAATCCTAGAGTAATTCCTTAAAATTTAGTTAAAATGGGTATTAACCCTAAAGAGCCAGAGCCAGGATTCCTTGACAACATAATCAGCTCCAAGGCCTCCTTTTACCACCACAGCTGACTATACATAAAATTCTCATTCCTACATCAGGACGTTAACCCATGTTCTTTCCGCTTCTGTAACATCCTCTTGTCCTGAATGCTTACCTATATCCCAACTTCGTCATACCACCAACTAGACTGATTTTGTATATACAATACCAATAGCTCATTATATGGCCCTCACATTGTGATAGCCAATCACATCTTTCATTGAAAGCCTTCCTGAATACTTCTCCAGTTTGTTATTCCTACAATTTTTAAAAGAATATTAGTGCAACTACTTCAAAGGGACATGTGAATCCATATATTCATTGCAGCATTATTTATAATAGTCAAGATATGAAGGTTACCTGGGTGTCCATCAATGAATGAACGGACAAAGAAGATGCAGTATAATTTTTATACACCAATGAACTTTCAGAAAGAGAAATTAAGAAAACAATCCCATTTATAATTGCGTCAAAAACTTATAAAATACCTGGGAATCAAATTAACCAAGAAGGTAGAAGACCTGTTTTCAGAAAATTATGAGTCATTGAAAAAAGAAATTGAAGAAGATATAAATAAATGGAAGCATATACCGTGTTCATGGGTAGAAAGAATCAACATCTTTAAAATGGCCATCCTACCCAAAGCAATCTATAGATTCAATGCAATCCTTATCAAAATACCAATGGCATTTTTCAGAGAGCTAGAACAAATAATCCTAAAATTTATATGGAGCCATAGAAAAACCCTGAATAGCCATGGCAATCTTGAGAAAGAAGAACAAAGTTGGAGGTATCACACTACCTGATATCAAACTATACTACAAGCCTACAGTAATCGAAACAGCATGGCACTGGCATAAAAACAGATACATTGATCAATGGAACAGAATAGAGAGCCCAGAAATAAATCCATGCCTATACGCTCACTTAATATACGACAAAGAAGGTAAGAATATACAATGAGGTAAAGACAGTCTCTTCAATAAATGGTATTGGGAAAATTGGACAGATACATGCAAAAAAAAAGAAGCTGGACCATCTTCTTACACCATATACAAGAATAGATTCAAAATGGATTAAAGACTTAAATATAAGACCCAAGACCATAAAATTTCTAGAAGAAAACATAGTAAACTCTCTGATATTACTAACAGGAATTTCTTTTCAGATATATCTCCTTGGGCAAGGGAAACAAAAGAAAAAATAAACAAATGGAACTACATCAAACTAAAAAGTTTTTGTACACCAAAGGAAACCATCAACAAAACAAATAAACAACCGACTTTGGGAGAAGATATTCGCTAATGATATATCTGATAAGGGGTTAATATTTAAAATATATAAAGAACTTATACAACTTGACAACAAAAAAAACAAACAATCCAATTAAAAAAAGGGCAGAAGACCTGAAAAGATACTTCTCCAAAGAGGAAATACAGATGGTTAATAGATATATCAAAAGATGCTCAAGGTCGCTAATCATCAGAGAAATGCAAATTAAAACCACAATGAGATATCGTTTCACACCTGTCCGAAGGGCTATCATCAGTAAGTCAAAAAACAAGTGTTGGCGAGGTTGCGGAGAAAAGGGAACCCTCATGCATTTTTGGTGGGATTGCAAATTGGTACAGTCGCTATGGAAAACGGTCTGGAGGTTTTTCAAAAAATTAAAAATGGATATACCTTTTGACCCACTTCTGGGTATTTATCCAAAAAACAAAACAAAACAATAATTCGTAAAGATCTATGCACTCTAATATTCACGGCAGCACAATTTACAATAGACAAGATATGGAAGCAACCTAAATGTCCATCAACAGACGACTGGATAAAGAAATTATGGTTCATATATACAATGGAATATTACTCAGCCATTAAAAAAAATGAAATCCTACCATTTGCAACGGCATGGATGGACCTAGAGGTTATTATGCTGAGTGAAATAAATCAGACAGAGAAAGATAAATACCATATAATTTCATTTATATGTGGAATCTAAGGAACAAAAAGAACAAATTAATCAAAAACAGACTCACAAATATAGTGGACAATTTGGTGATAGACAGAGGGGAGGGGGTTTGGGGGACTGGGAGAATGGGATGAAGGATTAAAGAAGTACAAATTAATAGTTGAGCATGGGGATGGGGAGCATGGCAGAGGGAATGCAGTTAGCATTAATATGATGTCTAGGTGGAGGGTCAGGGGAGGGAGGGAGCAATTGGGAGGATTGTTTTATGAACTGTATAGCTGTCTAACCAATGTACTGCTACTTGAAACTAATTTAAATAAATAAATTTTTTAATGGAAAAAAAAGAAGAGGAGGCAGTACATATATACAATGAACTACTATTCAGCCATAAAAAAAAGTAAAATCTTGTCATCTACAACAATGTGGATGGACCTAGAGGGTAGTGTGCTGAGTGGAGTAAGTCAGACAGAAAAAGACAAATGCCAAATGATTTCACTTACATGTGGAATCTAAAGAACAAAAAATCGGAAACAATCTCATAACTACAGAAAACATTTTGATGATTGCCAGATAGGAGGGGACTGGGGGAAGGGTAAAAAAGGGAAGAGACTAAGAAGTACAAATTGATAGTTACAAAACAGTTATGGAGATATAAAGTATAGCATAATGAATATAATCAGTAATATTGTAATATCTATGTATGGTGTCAGATGAATACTAGATTTATCAGAGTGATCACTTTGTAAGTTATATAAATGTCTAATCACAATGTTGCATATCTGAAACTAATATAATATATGCCAATTGTAATTAAAAATAAATTATTTAAAAAATTTTTAAATTAAAATCAAAATTAAAAAAAATACTAGTGCAAAATCAGTCTTATTCAGGCATGACTCAGTTATAGATATATGTGCATACCAATGATTTCATAAACTACAAGCTTATGTATATAACCAGTACTAAAGAGTTTTCAAATCTATTATCTCAGAAACAAATTATCTGCTGTTATAGGTTGAATTGTGTGCCCTAAAAAGATATTGAATTCCTAACCCTCGGTAACTGTGAATGTGACCTTATTTAGAAATAGGATCTTTGCAAATGATCAAGTTAAAGTGAGGTCATTAGGATGGGCTCTAATCCAATATGACTGGTATCCTTTTAAAAAGGTGACATTTGAACACAGAGACAGATGGACACACAGGGAGGACACTGAAGATGGGGATCAGGGTGATACATCTACAGTCCAAGGAACACTAAAGATTTCCAGCAAACCACCATAGGCTAGGAGAGAGGCACAGAATAAATTCTCCCCCTCACAGCCCTCAGAAGGAACCAACCCTGCCAACACCTTGATCTCGTACTTCTAGCCTCCAGAATTGGGAGACAATACATTTCTGTTTCTCAAGCTACTCCATTTATGTTACTTTGTTACAGCAGCCCTGGCAAAATAATATACTACTAAGGGAAATGATAATTTTTTTTCCCCTGGAAGTCACTAAAAACAAAAACATTTTGAAGACTACAAATAAGAAATAATAAAATTTCTTGTTATTCATTTTTTGATCTGGTAGCAAAGATGCTATTTAATAACTAGGCCAACCTAGTGCCCAAAAAACTCTTAGATATTAGTCATCCTTCATCCTATATAGTACCATTTACACACAGAACATCACATAATCAAACACTGGAGACTGTTGCCATTTTATAAATACTAGGACATGAGAATAACATGAAATTATTTAGATGTTCCTTTGTTTTCTAAGAGTATTGTTCTATGAATTTTTATGTACCTGTGAGAATACAGTCTGACACATAATAAAATCAAAAGGTAGTACAATGAGTTACTTGATAGGGAACAATGAAATCAGCATAGATCAGGAATGGGCTCTGGAGTGATATATTTCAATTCAAATCCTTGCTCTGTTATTCATCAACTATGTGACGAGCAAAACACTTAAACATGTTTGAGCCTCAAATTCATCAGTAAAATGGGAATTTTACATTTTACATGAATAAATTAAATACTACATGAGATGTGTTTAGCATATAATGATGATAATAGGATTTTAATAGTTATATAAAAAGTAAAATTCCTAGATTAAGGGTTTTTTACACTTCTCTGGAGTAGGACAAATAATTAGGCAAGCTTATATAAGAAGAAAAGTCTTGGTCATACATACTACATATAAAAATATTACAGGACTTTAAAAAAGTTTAAACCATTTGTCAAAATTTAAAACACATTTAAACTTATTAATATTGGAACTGAAATACAAAATAGGATCTTGGTGACTTTTGCCTCTGTCATAAACATCAGCTGGTACGCAGCTTTCGAAGTTCTTACAATATCATTCCCTTAGTCTCTCAGATCACCAAGCCATAGCCAGTCCACAAAAACTAACTTTACAACTTAGACTGACATAAAGTTAACTCTACTAGTATGGCATAATCCACTGTAATTTCCTACCAGGTATTACTGATGTGTTTTTGCCTCTTTTTAAACAGAAATATTATAAATTTAAAACATACATCTTGAAAATATAACTAATTAAAAAGGGACTTCTTTTGGAATTTATATATTCATTTTGAGAAATGTGTAAATAATGCAAAACCCAGTTGATCACCAAAATTCAAAAAGAACTTGTTAAATCACACAAACACTCTCCACAAGATACAAATTATATTTCCACTGAAATTACAATAGTACTTACAAACTAAAATTTTATCTACATCCACATACAAAGAAATAGAAGAAACTGAGTCTAAAATGAATGAAATTATTATAGAGAATGGTAGTATTTTTGTTAATCTTTTTATGTAAATAGCTATCTACACTGGTCCAATATATTGGAAAATGTATCAGTCGGACTTTTTGTGAGTCAAAATAGTAATTATTCTCAGCATCTTTTAATAAACTATGATGAACTATAAAAACATGTTCAATGCTATAATAAATTCAATAATTTTAGCACCAAAGATAATGTAAGGTCAAGACCAAACATAGGTTTTTTTTCCTAAATATTTACGAAAACATGTTTTGCCTTCATAGTATAGTTCCTAAATTTAACTCAAATAGACTTTTAGTTGAGCTGTAAAAAAATTAACTTGCTTCTTGCTAAATAACCAACATTAAGGCCATTTTTCCAAAAACATGGTTATGTAATTTTTTTTATTTACAGAGAGATAATTAGATTGGCATACTTAATTTAAACAAAACACTTTAGAGTATTAAGAAAAATTCTTAGATCTTATAGTTTTTTAAATATCAATAATATTGTAATAATTATGTATAGTGCTAGGTGGGTACTAGACTAATCTGGGGGTATCACTTCATAAATTATATAAATGTCTAACCACTATGCTATACACCTGAAATATAAAATAGTATTGAATACCAATTCTAACTGAAAAATAAAAATTACAAAATAATTTAAAAATAAATCATTTTCCCATGCAAAAAAAATAAAAATAAAAAACTGATTTAATGTTAGCAAATGCCATATTCTACTTATTCAAGATACTTATTAACAATAATATAGTATCATTTTGACTGACCCCCAAATTATAATTCTAAGAGTTTTTCAAAAGGTAAAGAAAAGCAATGGGAAACCACATATATTTTCATATTCTCTTAAAGTCCTAATATAGTAATACTAATAAATCACAAAAATACATAACATTAAGAAAATATAATCTGTTAAATTATTGGCAAAAGACTGTTATCCATCATTATCCTACAGAGGGCAAGGACTATGCCTTTATCTACCTCGCACACCTTAAGCATGACTAGAACTCAATAAACAGGTGTTAACTATCACACGTCAAGAATAATAACCACAACAGTAACATAATTCTCCTAAGAATTATGAGAAATAATCCTAATGAGCTGGGAATTCAAAACAGGCCATAAACAAGATTTTATGAAGTGTAAATTTAACATTTGTACTTCGGAGTAGAAGAAAATTCTACCTCTTCTACCCACAGACAAATGCTGAAGTCACAACTGAAAATTGTTATTGGTTGTGTCAATAGAAAATGCATAGTCAATGTTAGTTTTGAAATAATCTCAACTTGGTCTATGAAGACAGTAAGAATCGAGCAGAAAATAGTGTAGCTTTTTAATCACCTATAATTCTAGTAGTATATATGACAAAAAAAAATTTTTTTCTTTTACTGTATTCTGTTGTTGTTTCTGCAAACACCATATAACCTTTCTACAGAGAGCTATTATAACTAAGAAAGTGAGGTAACACGTGTGGACTATATATGGACTATAGATTTTTAAATCACACTGGGGCCTGTCTGGTTTTCGCATTGCTGGTTTGGTGATTAAGATTCCGTATTCTCACCACCATCACACAGATTCATATTGTGGTCAAGGAGGAAACAGGTTAATCAGGGGCTAGTTTCTTTTACTCACAACTTTTCTCTTGAGTTTCACATACCTGCTAGAACAACATGGGGAAATTTAACCAGTGCAGAAAACACCCTGTATTACTTATTACAGATGTTCACCAGAAAGAAATTCCAACTAGATAAGAATTATCTTTTGAAATACACACACACACACACACACACACACACACACACACACACACACACACACACGTGCATACCTCTTTCCCTCCACTCCAGATAGAAATGCTATAGAAATGAAAGAAATCATACTTAGTGTGAGCAAATAAAGGAATAGTTTAGACTAAACAAAAGAGGTACCTAAATGCTGGTACTTGATAACAAGGGGTCTCTCCTCCCCAACATAATATGCTAGGGAAATTATTCTACTAGAAGCTGCTGAACACATAAGATAATTGACCTTAAATAATCAGAAAAAAATATGTGATATCTGGTTTGCTTGTTAAAACACAACTACTTTGAGAATATTTATAGCATAGACAAAGGTATTACTAGTAGCTTCGTCTGCCGTAAAAAGAATGATTATAAGTTTCCACGTATTTACAGAAGGAAGTGAATAATTTTTTAAACCAATGTTTGGTCTCGAAGCAACATATTTAGGGGGGAATGATTTTATAATAAGGTATATAACTCCACCTCTATTTACATTGCTATTTTTTCATAGAAGAGGCACAGCACCGTGAATATTATGACGTAAGCTTACACATCTCAATAAGAATGAATGAGTTTTGTTAAAGTAAAAACCTGAAAGAGAGGGTACATGCACGTAATTCTAAGTTGCCATTTTTAGAATGGAGTTTTCCTCCAAAGAGATTTTTTAAATGTGCTTCCACATTATTCTATCTGTGTTACTTTCACTTTAGTGCTCTGGTAAGTTGGCTGCTGAATAGAAACAAGAAACAAACTCATTTTCAAATAGAAAGTGGTTAATGATTTGACCATAGTATAAGCCACATAAAAAAGGAAGAAGTCCTGACTGCCAAAATATATCACAATTTAGATACATGTATGCATAAAGAGACACTTATGTTTGTGCCCATCCCTATTTTCCTAGTCCAGTTACCATGAAGAGATCGGAAAATTAACTGCAAGGTAAGATGTCTATTGAAAGCCTCATTATATCCAAACTATCATTCTTTTCAAGGAAGTCCAGAAAATACAGAAGGAAATCACAGGCTCTACAGGACACATCGTGTTCTTCTAAAAGTAACTTTCGGGCTGATATGGCTCCAATGTTTCTCCCCACAGAAAAGATATTCTAAAAGAAAAACCTTTCCTGCATCCACAATCACAAAATCATACAAGCCTGGGGATAGCCTTTAATCACAGTCTAGAGCAACAGTCAGTAGCTAGTACCCAAAAGATGACAGGCAATGTGGACTGAAGAAAAGAGTGCTTGAATAGAAGTCAGAAAAACTTGAGTTTTATTCCCAGCTCTGTGATTTACTATATGGTTTTGGGCAAGTTACTTAACCTCTCTGGGGTTCTGTCTTATGTTTGTCATGTTTTATTTTGTTTCATATGGAAAACAAGAGGTAATCAAAAAACTTTTTAAATTCTGGCTAGAAGGCCATCAGTAAACACATAGACCTACCCCCAACTTCACAGATAAGAACAGTGAAACGGAGAAACATGCCCAGTCATCTAAAAGGACAAATAACTTGTCAAATTTTTAGACCATATTAAAAAATGTAAGTACAAGGCAAAAAAGATCATAATCATCGAATTTAGGATGATGATTACCTCTTCAGGAAGAGCTTCAATTGTACTGATAATATTTTATTTCTCAAATTGAGTCTGGAGCACATGGAGATACACACACACACACACACACACACACACACACACACAATTTTTTTGTCCGAAATACTTCCTAATCATTTTTTTTTTTAAGTAACCGCCAAAACATCTTTAACCAAAACATTCCTCTGGAATTTTAAAGGTCAATGGAAATAGTGTGTGGTTTCATTCTCTAGCTGAGCTTGAAAGGTAAATATCACTACTATGTCCCCTAACATAAGACAAAAGAGAGTGAAATAGGAGATATGTGTGCGTGTGTGTGTGTGTAAAAAATCTCCAATCTGCCAGCTTAGTTAAATATAAGAAATGACACAAAATGACACAAAACACAAAGTGAACTGTATTATTAGTACCATGATTAACCTATTTAAGAATACTGAGAGATATCTAATATTTTGTACTCTAAACAATATAGTCAGATCATATCTGAGAGCCTAGTATTCAATCATCAGGGGGTTTTGTTTGTTTGTTTTTTTGTTTGTTTTTACTGAGACAAAAGGAACTGCGGTGATTTACCTAAAGTAAGCAAAGGTCTTTCTAAAGGTCTACATGGAAACTACCTGTAAAAACTAAGTGCCTCTGAAATCTCTGAAATTTTCCAACAGGAAAGTATAGGTCATTCAGCAAATATTTACTGTATACTTCTATAATAGCTATTTAATTGTTATCATTATGATGCAGATATATAATGGAAACAGATGTTTCTTTTTCCTTTCAGCAAAGCACAGGAAAAGCATAAACTTGCTGATATTGCATGGACTACTACTATAGCACAATAGAGGAAAAAAGACATTAGCACATGACAATATTAGTTTTTACTACACAACTAATTGCATAAAAAGTGTAACTTGAGATCGTTAAATCAATATAATTTCCAGCACTACAGAAGGGAAACAAATAGATGTGTATAACCAGCCTATTTCACATCTGCAGTTGGGAAAATACTTCTGAGAGACTAAGTATATGCAAAATGCTACCACTGCTTTCAGAACACAAGGAAAAGACTGTTGTTCTGTTTTATTTGCTCATGTAACATGAATTAGAATGCTGCCTCTCCAGAGAAATTTTTTTTAAAACAGTACCAGTATAAACTGGAAGAACGTTTCTGGAAAACAATTTGACAATCAATATCAAATACCTTAAAAAATAGTCTATACCCTCAGTCCAAGAAATTTCTATTCTAATAATACAGCATAAGAAAATAACCAGGGGAATGATTAAGATTTATTTAAAATGCTATTCATCATAACTTTATTTATAATAATGGAAAATAGCAGAATAGCAGAATAATGATTAAATTACATATGTTAGTCTATGACCATGCTGCAGTGAATACACCCGATCTCATCTGAACTAAGAAGCTAAGCAGGGTTGGGCCTGGTTAGTATTTGGATGGGAGACCACCTAGGAAGACCGGGTGCTGTAGGCATAAAAAAATAATAAAAAAAATATAAAAAATAAGTAAATAAAATAAAAATAAAACAAAATAAAAATATATATGTTAAACCATTATAGTCAATATAAATGACTTTAATAATAATTTTAATTATATAGTAAAATTTTCATTGTATAATGCCAATTGAAAAAAGCACGCTAATCTTATGTATTATATATTTATAAATATATGATATATAGATAACATAAATGCTTGAAGAAAGGCTTAGAGAAAATATACAAAATGTCATTTTTAACTTTTGAAAATTCTCTGTTATGAGCAGATACTACTTTTTTAATCAGAAAAAGTTATCTTTTCTTTAAACAGTTAAACAATTCCATTTCTATGCTCTAATACTCTCTGTCCTTGTCCAAAGTTTCTAAAAATTCTTTGGGTCAAATAATCCTATAAATATTTTAGGTAAATTGACTTAAAGTTACATTGACATGTTATTTGATCCTAAAATCTGGCATAGAAAGAAAAGTATTTGTCAATTACATAAACACATTATTTTTCCTGGGTTAAACAACATCCTTACAAATTAGAGAAAATGTTTATGGGACAAACATTATAAATGCTTAGTTAAAAGCTATTAATACGATGTGTTTTAAGTCACCATGTCAAGGAAATTTTTCAATTAAAAATATTTCTAAAGCAAATAAAGTAGACTATTAATTGCTCTCCCAGTATGCCAATAAAAAATTTGACATAGCTTTTGTAGGACTCCTACTTTCATGATTGTATTTTTACAAGAAGGAGCTGATTTGTCTTACGCTATTACTGTCTATTACTTCTAGAAGTCTTAAGGAAAGGTGGGAAGCAGCAAATTCTGGCAATCTGCCTAAAGAGAAATCAATGAAACAAATTAATCCTTTGCAGGCTACAATGACACAGTAATCCATCATTCAGAGCTGCTTTTATATACCAAATCAGAGAGCAGAAGAAAGAGCCCTGGGGGACATCACAGACAACAACTTACACCAACACTGGGAAAATACTGAGGAATCAGTTTATTTAAAGAGAATAGATTTGTTGATTGCCTATTTCGTCAAATGAAGATTTTTTTCTTTCATAGTGCAGTAAACCCAAGGCCCAACAACTATATCTTCAGAATTCAGTACCATATATGCTGGCTGACATCAATAGGGGATGAATGTTTTTAAATAGTTAGCATCATTTTCAGTATGAACAAATATCTGGCTAGAAAAATATTACTTTTTCCATTAAACTTCCAAGTATTAAATACATTCCCTGTTTTCAGTAGGGACTAACTGTAAATTTATCTACTAATGTAGAACTGACCAATTCCTGGTAAACCATATTCAAGATATTTTTTCACACATAAAATGTAACTGTTTAAGATATGTGTAACTTCCTAAGTATTGTGTTAAGTTTAAAGACTTGAAAATTTTTAATTTCATCTCTCGTGGAATAAATTTCAACAAGCAAATCAAATTATAAATAAACAACTTGTTTTAAAATGATAAATAGTTGTTTGGCTTATAATATAGTTGACAGTGCTAAAAGACAAATTTAAATGTGATTTCTTTTTTAAAAATAAACTTATAAGCAATATATTCACACCGAGTATATTTATACATATACAAAAACATATGCATCTAAATTTATTCATGCTTATGTAGAAATTCACGTGCCTGAATATGTCTTACTACAGTAATGTATTCTGAGTGGAAGTATATTCCTTAGATGAAAACTAATGATGAGAACAATAAAGTCACAGTGTATTACTTCTGTTAAATGCACGCATCATTTTCATAGTTAAATATGAAAAATTAGTGAAAGAAATAAACAAAATCTGTCACAATGGTCCTTGAAATCTTAAAACTTCAAATATCTAATCACAGACCCAGAACAGAAAAAGAAGGTTAAATAAATGCTAACTAGTCAATTTTTGAGTGGCATTGTCGATTCCGAGGTCCATGGCCATATGATTACAATTCGTGGCTATGCTGATGCATTTTTAATTCAATGCATGGATATAGTATTTATTGATTTAATAAGGTTAGGGATATTACATTGTTGCTACTACTGATGAAATGTCAGCAGTTTAATCTAGTGAAATCTTACTGAGAAATATATATTTTAGGGAAGAGAGAGAGGGAGACAATAGCTATATAAATGTAATCTCTTCACTACCCATGACAGTGGCAAAAGCAAGGCCCGTTTTTTCCCAGACTGCTTTGGGCTCCAAACATTTCCTTTTACTAAAGATGTTGGCCAGCAACTGATTGAGGTGACAATAAAGAGACTGCAGCAAAGTCCTGTAGGTACATCTTCAAAACACCGTCCATGGCATCATTAGTATGCAGACAGACAGAAAAGGGAGAAAATTCACTTACTCAAAAGCACTTCTGCCAAAATACAACCGAAGGAGAGAGGCTTTAAAGGCTATATCAAAATAAGGAAGTATTATAGGATCCAGGATCAGGAAAAGGGAGGAAAAAATCCACCTGAATTTGCTGAAACAAACACTTGGGTACTGTAAGAAAGCTTGCTGCTGGGCTACTCTGCTTGTAGGATTATTTCCCCAACCTGGACACCTGGGAAGCATGTTGTGTTCCAGCTTTTCACTGACTTTGAAGAAATGGATAATCTAAAAAGCAGTGCTGCTGCTGGGGTCAGTAAAACTATGCTAATTGGTGAACCTAATTGCTTCAAGCAGTCCTGCCTCTAAACAGGGAGAGCACAGTTGATGGAGTCAGTCTGTTCCTAATAAAATGAAGAAGCACTGAATTAAATTCCCAAGGAAGGCACTATAAAAGTTTCCACAGTGTAACCAAATGACTTCACCTATGCTATTACCCCTAAGATGACATCTTTGAAAGAAAGCAGACCCGAGTCAGGCTCCATATTCATAAATTGGCTGAGCTTAGGCCAGTGAATCTGGATTGATTTAAAAAGGCTTTTTCATCCTTCCAATCAAATGAAGTCATTGTTAATTAGATGCTTTCTGTTAACAATGTCACTCTTCTCCACATTACCTGCTCACACTTGCAGCGCCTCTAGTGCAACATCTGGAACACCAGTTCTACTGCAATCAGTCCTCACAAGTTTGGCTGGAAGGCGGTGCTATTTCCGTTTCCCAGTCCCTGTCTGAAGGAAGATAGGATTCAGTCTACTGGTGGCAAGATACATACCAACTCTCTAATTTGAGATATTATAAAACAATCTCAAGGAAAACTCTTTAGATATGGTCTCCCAAAATCTTTTTTATTAACTACACAGCAGTTTCTGTGTTGTTCCCGCTCTGTAGATGGATGTTTTCAAAAATGCGTATAGCCACAGAGTCAGCTCACTTACTTTCCAGCTTCTTAAGACTAACCTCCTCCTTAGGAGGTTTGTTTCCCAGCCTTGCCTCAAGCCTTGCTCCAGACCCCACTTGGCCCAACAGACCTGAAGAGGACGAGCTAGCTGCCCAAGGCAGGGCAAACTGGTAGGCAGCCCCGGAGAGAGCAAGGCTCAGGGCGCTCTAGCCAGAGAGGGGAGAGAGGCGTACTGAGGAAGACGCACAAAAGATTCTCTTTCGATGGTGGGTCTCTGAGCTTTACAATGTCGGGCGGAGGCCGGCTCACACTCCCTCCCCGCCAATTCCAAAGAAGTTTACACCTCCTACACAAACTGCCAGCGCCGACCGAGGGCGAGGCCCCGGGGTTCGGGGAACGTGCGCCACCCCCCGGTCGGGCCTGGCTTCTTTCTTGAATCTTTCCGGGAGCAGGCCCGAGACTTTGTCACTCTGGTTCCTCGCAGGGTGTGGGCCTTCAGCGCCAGGGAGAGCACGGCTCCTGCAGGCCGACGAGGTCCCGGCGCGACGATCCCGCAGTCCGACCCCTCACTGCGCGGGCGCCACACTTGAGCCGAGAGCCCGCAAGCCAACCCCGGCAGCGAGGCTTCGTGCCCGGATGTGGGCCTCGCTTCCGGGAGCCGCTCCCGCGGGCGTCGCGCGCAGGCCGCAGTTTTCAGGCCTCGAGGGAAGGAGTGGGAAGGGCCCCGAGGCCCCTACAAGGGCCCCTACAAGGGCCCCTGACTCACGGCGTGCAGAATTCTGTCGCAAGAGCGCGTCCTTGTGGGGTGAGGAATGTCAGGAGGAATGTCACGAGAGTAAGGAGAAAAGGTGCCTCTTGGCGGCCCCCGGGGCCCGCAGCATGGAGGACCACGCTCATCCAAGGGCTTAGGCTAACAAGTGTCTGTCAAAGGCATCTCAGGACCCCGGGACCGGAAGGTGGCAGGCCTTCAGCAAAGCCTCGGGAACCTGCTGCCAGGTCATGGACTTCATCCCGGGCTGGGAACTCCTGAACGGGAGTCGCGCACCAGAGCATGGACCTGGACCCGGGTCCCTGCCAGTGACTGAGGCGCCCCAGGACGCGACCACGGCCTTGGAGTCCTCCCTGGCTGGGGCTGCGAAGGAGTCAGAGGGCTCCACGGCTAAGCGACAGTGAGTCCTGATTCCTAGACTTCACAGAGGGCAGAACCACACTAGATGAGGTTAGACGGTGAGGGCGGAAGGACAAAACCACATCGAGACGGACTGACTCTGCCAGTTGGGCCTCTTAATTGCATTTCTTCAAGTCCTTGACCCCAGAGCTTCGTCCTGTGATAACGTACGCTTTCTCCGCAAAAGGGTTTGGGGAAATTAAGTTTCTTGGGACTCTTTCATCCCTGTTAGGTGGACTCAGGGACGAGGGCAGAGAATAACAGCAGCCGAAACACCTGTATCTCTCAATACAATAAAATATGGACAGTGATTGGAATCATTTCTCCTTCCGTTTCCAGAAGGAGCTCAAACCTGAAGCATTAAGTCTATCCTCTAAAGTGTAAAACAGAACACTCGCAAAAACGGTCAGGGACACCACTGCCCGTGCCTGCAGGAGGTTCCCCTTTACAAACAGAAACGGCGATCTGAATTTTTTTGTTTTTGTTTTTTTTTCATTTTAGTGCTTGTGTGACCGTAAGTTGGGGGCTTGCGTGTTGTAATACAGTCCTTTGACCCTCTGGAGACCAAACTAGAACTGAGCAAAGAGAAATGAGGCAAGAGAAAGGGAAGGTGCTGATAACTAGTGGACGGAAGTCTGGGTGGGTGGTGCGCAGGGCTGCTCTGAGCAGAGGTGGGACCCCGCTCCAGCACGGGTAAATCCCAGGACGCCCTGCCCCAGGGCTCTGGGGTGACCGGCAAAAATACGATCACCTGCTCAGGGCTCCTGGTCTCTAGCTCAGTTTCGGAAACACACACACACACACACACACACACACACACACACAATGGTGCGTGCCCCTCCTGGCGCTGGAGTTCCTCTGAGGTTGTCCTGTCAGTGGAACCCCGCGAGTTGCCGCCGAGCTCGGCCACTTGACCATTTCGCTCACCCTCTAGCCCAGGAGGGAGGGAAGACCGAGGCGCCTGTTGTGTGGAGACCCAGGTCGGCGCAAGAGAAGGGCTGATAGAGTGACAGAGCCCTGGGAAGGGCGGCGTTCTCCCTGGCTCGGGGCTCCTCCCCACCATTCAGTCCGGGTCACCTGTTGTCCCGAGCTCGCTCAGGTCCTCTTACCGCCCCGCTCTCCGCTACCACGCGACAACCCCCTGCTAGCCGGAGCTGCACGCCCCGGTGACTCTAGGGTTCCCCGGCCCCGCAGAAGCGCAGCTTTTCCTGCCTCCAGATCCTCCTCCTATCCTCCCACCGAGCAATGACTCGCAGTGTTTGGGGTGGTTGGTGTTCTTTTTAAAAGTATATCAAAGGATCATTGCCGTCTCCCCGTCAAGTCATTACGCCTTTATCCCCATCAATTAACCACACCTCAGAGGGCTGCTATTAAGAGCTAAATTGAGCTGCAAAAGTAGATATCCCGTTTCAGGCAGATGTTGTCATCTCCCGCTGAGAGAAGCGGCGGGCGGGACCCGACCCGCAGCTTCCGCAACTGCCGCAGCCGTGAAGGACCAGGCTGAGGACTCGGGGCCGCGGAGCTGGAAGGGAGGTTCCCGCTGGATACCGCTGGTGCTCCAGGAACCCAGAAGAGTGAGGAGAGCCCCAGCTCTCGGATCTCAAGAACTGTGTACGTCAAGGGGAAGTATTTCCAGAGTTGTGCCAGGGAAAACGCCTAGAACGAGTCGTGCGTTTTTGCGCAGAGTGGAGAGTGTTCGCAAAGCCCCAGCTCCCCGCCAGTGACCCAGAAGTGTGGCAGGGGTGGGGGGGGTGGCTGAGAGGGGAGTGAGGGGGAGAAGAGGGCACAGTCGTGATTTTTTTTCTGGCAGCCCTCCACCGACACACCCCTCTTCCTCTTCCCGCCCCTCCAGCCTTCTCCTTCCCTGGTACCTGGCCCCCAGAACCCGAGAACCTCTTGTGGAGGAAGGCTCTGTACTGTGGGGTGCTGGATATAGAGCTAGGGAACCGGGGACAGAAACGTGGCGTTTAAGACAAAGGGGATCCACTAGAGACCGCCGCGGCCTTTCGCCCAAATGTGTCTTTCCGTTCTCTCTCACCCCCATCACTCCCGAAGACTTGGGGCACGGCTGCTCCACTCAGCTAGGAGACCTTGGAGAACTGTGAGAGGGGAGGGAGCAAGGGGACGTGGCCCTCGCTGCAGTTACAGGGCTTTTCTCCCGACAGTGGCCACAAATTTAGCCAAGGCTAAAGGAGATTAATTTCCCAGCATAATCCAATTAAAAGATTTCTGAAGTAATCTTTTGCGAAAATGAAAAAAAAAAAAAAGTACGCGGCTAAAGAGGGGGCTGGTTTTGATGACAGTGATTTATCGCCTGGGCACAGCATGCGCTAGCCGCTGGCTTTCCTACACAGGCGATTTGACCAGAGCATCCCGTCAGTGCCTCCAGTCCAAACCTTAGCCTTTCTGAAAGACAGCCATCCATCACGCCAACCTGGGCAGTAAAGAATGTGCAAGGGACTGGGGTTGCTTACAAGCACCACAGACTTTTTTAAGTGCTATTAGATTTATGGTCTCTTTTTCGACGCCCATCCAGAGTAATTAGCACATATGTTCTAAATAGATGATAGTTTTGTGAGCAATAAAGCAATTACCCATCGTTGGAGCTGACAGTTCCTCCAACTAAACTCCAACCAGCAGCTAATTGGAAAAGTCATTTCAGCTCCATTGTCTGCAATTAGTCCTGCTAAACTACTACACCCCAACTAGCTGGTTTGAGGTTAATTTATTCAGTCTTGTATTTGCACTGACGAGCCATTTCCACAAAGGGACTTGCCTTTTGCCCCTCCAGATTATGCCCTGGGATTAGAGGAGCAGGTGGGATATTCGAGGGCCAGGATGGTTCCCAAGAGGAAGGAGTGCCTCAGCTTCAAGGTCAATGTCCAGCTCCTAAATACTGCTGACAGAGAACGCCATTGTTTTTCCTTCTGGAGAGTAACTAAAGGAAACTATTCCACTCAGTGTACCAAAACCTTAGGGTTTTTTTGTTTTTTTGTTTGGTTTTTTTTTTTTTTTTAAGTCAGCATAGAGGAGGTGACTGGGTTCTGAGTACACCTTTCTTCCTGCATACTCAGTCCTGACCCCGAGGCATCAAACTGTCCCTAAGGGAAAAACATAGATTCAAACCCGCCCAAACAGAAAAATTCTGAGCCTTCAGCTGGGAAAGGTAGCCTCCAATTCTTGCTTGGAGTGATTCGGGGAAGGTCAGTAGCCCTGTTTCTGCCTTCAGCCTCTCTCTAAGAACAAGGTCACTTACCCCCTTAAAACGAGTTTCTCTGTGCTTTTTTTCTTTGCTTTTTTTTTTTCTTTTTTCCTTCCTTCTTTCCTTAACTTTTTTTTTTCTTCTTTCTAAAGTTAAGTCGAACAGGTCCAAAATTTGCGCATATTGAGTGGGAAAAAAAAATGTGTTAAACATTGGTTTGATGCCCCATCAGAGCTTCCAAATATCCATCGGCTGGAATTCTTCTACTTAATTTAATCTTTATTGGACAGGGCAGCTCCTACGCTCCTATTCACCAGGAAACCCCTGGAAACGATCCGTTGGGGTTCAGAATGGAGGGCGGGAAGGAGAGGAGTTAAAGAGGGATTAATCCTCTCCCACCCAACCTCGAACTTTGGAACTGTGGACTCTGGCAGGCCAGGGGTATGAGGGGAGGGGGCTCAAGGTCCCAGACTTGACAGCCCAGGGTCTCTTAAATCTGGAGCTGGGGGTGGGAAAGCTGGCAGGTTAAGATGGGAACTTGTAGCCCTGGTAACCAAGTATTCCCTTAAAGAATTTACAGCTAAGTGACCCAGGCACTGGGAGCGATGCGAATTTTACTTAGAAGAACATGGGGCTGGGGTTTGGGGGAACTTCTTAGGAGATAAAGCCCAGTGTTTACAGTCCTAGAAATCAAATATCATTTTCTGGATAGCCATTAACAACCTAAGGGCTGTTTCTCCCTTTTTAAGTAAATATAACAAACGGCTAAGGAAGACAACTTTGATGGTATTTTAGTCAGCATATGAGACTTAGTAAAATACTTCAAATTTCAAAACAAATTGTAACCAATTGCTCAGCTTCATAGATTTGTAAATATGAATCTATAGCAAGAAAAACTTTTAAATTGCCTAATATCAGATTCTTGTTTTCCACTTACTGTGTTTTAACCAATTTAATTCCAAGAAAGACCAAAAAGAAAAAATACTGATGAGAAATTTAAAGTAATAGTCTCATCTTACCCCATCACCTCCCACCTGCCACACAATCTCTACCCTCTGAACAGAAATCTTCCTGTCAGTGTGGCTTCCAGTTAAAATAAGATGTCTTCACTAAAAGGCTATTCATCATGTTCTCAATTATTTGCTTTTTTTCCAGGACTTAAATACGACAACCCGGAGAGTGAGAGCAAGAAAAAGTTGAAGGAAGAGTCCATGGAAAGCATCACCTAGACTTAGTAGAGAATCCTAATGTGGGTGCATTTGCATACCTACGTGTAAGAGCAAATAACCCACCCACTCAACCCTCCCCAATATATGGGAAACATTTACATATACATCCATGCACACTGAAAAAGCTCTAAGCACTTGTGTGCAAAGATGTCCTATGCAAGCTCAGCTAGCTATCCACAGACACACGTATTCACTTCTGGAGTAGGGGCATTTTCGTTGCTCCCATAGTTTCTTTCCATTAAGAGTGATTAGAAGATGTCTATTCAAAGTTGCTGATCCAGAGAGAAAATAAGAGTAGATAAAAGGAGATTTCAAGTGACCTCCTCGTCCCTTTCACACCAACCTGAGCCCTAGAATAGCCTAGGATCAACTAACACAAAAGCCCTTTCCTTTTTCTTTTCAGCTTCAGAAGATTTCATGCAAACGGTTAACAATAAAACACAGAACTATCCTCAGAGTTTTGTTAGAGCATGCATTTGGGATACCTTATTAACTCCTCCCATAGATGGGCTACATTTATTATCCACTTCTGAAATGGGTAAATAAAATATACATAGCATAATAGAGGGCATAATTACTTACTGCTCCATGTGGTTTGTATCAGTGGCATGCTATGCTCATTCTTTTTCATCTAAACTTTACCTAAACCCCCTCTCTCCTCACCGATGGAGGCTGATGGAGGACATTGTAATAAACATATCTTTCCACTGACAGTTTAGAAGGAACTGTTAGATTTATTATTTAGATCAACTTTCTGATAAATAAGTACAATCGTAGCATGAACATAGTTACCAACAGATCTGGCTCTGTGAGCCAATAATTTTCCGCTAATTTATTTTATAAGCAGTGAAGAAAGTGACAATAAAGATTTAAACATATTCGGCTGTCCTTAATCAATGAATGTCCAAATCAGATCCACTTCTGATGGGCTAATCCTGTAATATAAATAATAGGTGTTCTGACAGGTAATTATTAAGGGAATGATTATACAGTGTCGTTGATTTGTATTGTCAGGGTACTTTAACAAGCTTCAAACTCATTTTAAAATCTCAACTTTTCATCCAAACCCTGCCCATTTTCCCTGGGAAGGAGAACCTTGCAGTCATTCTTCACTCAAGTTGGACATTTAACATAAAGAAATTTTATAATATAGAAGTCTCCAGTTACTTCTTTCTTTGCATAAATGCACTTAGCTAGCTCAGGCTTGATTTTTACAAAAAGTAAATATTTGGCCCTGGCTTCACTGGTGTGTTAGGAATGATTGTCACTTTTCCTCTTAAAAAAGGTTTGATTTGCATCCAAAGGTCATCATTTGCTCTCCTGCCATCCTGCCAAGGCTACTCCTGGGCCCTCTAACCGGGGGCCCAAACAGAAAGAAGTGCTTCCCTTATCTCTTTTCCAAAACACATGCTTTAACCAGCCAGTTCATGATAGAAAAATAAACCACTTTCTAAGGTAAAGCACTCATCTCTGAACTTTTTGACCTAAAAGTGACAAGAAGAAATGCCCAGGCTACCAAAGTGATAGTACTTGAGCCTGCTGGATCCATGATTCAAATACATGCACAAGCTAAGAGCAGGCAGTCCAGCAGAAGCCGACTCTCAACTTGGCCTTTCCACCGTTTTCATGTTGTCAAGACAGAACTTTTTACAGCTAGGAAGCCGCAATACAGACTGAGTTAAATCTTGAGAGAGGGGTTTCCGACATAGGCCAGGTTTTTATTTGTTTGTTTTGTTTTGTTGTTTTGTAATAAGCACAAAACATTAGGCAGGCATTCCTGTGGGTCTCTCCTCCCTTTTCTTCAAAATATCTATGCAAGACCATTTTAAATACATCTTCAACTGCGTTCTTCCCAGCTTTAATCTCATGCCAAGGGAGACTAATTGATTCGGCACCTTTAAAATAAGCTCTTTGGGAAAGGTCTGCAGTAAGATCAGAAGAATTGACCTTTTTCCCAATGATTGCAGGCATGTTCATCTCTCCAGATGGGCTTGATAAAACAGAGTTATTTCTGTTCTGTGGTCTCTCTAAACAGAATAATACCATTTTTAACGATTTAGAAGTAGAGAAGAGGTATGGGGAGAGAATTTTCTATACATATCTGGTCATTTGTAGGATCTCAGGGATCTTGAACCATATTTAGAAATATTTTTACAAGGCCACCTTTGTTCAGTGTAATTTACCAAAATGCCAAAATGAATGATTCAATGAGTTTGGGGAAAGCAAAATACCGATATCAAAGAGGTCATAGGATTAGTGAAGAATGATTTAGCCTTTGTCAAAATAAAGATATTGGGGGGGGGGGCGGTGGTAATCAGCTGGAAAGTCTGCTTAGATCTGGACTCTGGGGCCTGGAATGCAAATCAATGCTGTATGTGCAGCCACAGATCTCTGCTTCTCTCCTTCTCCCACCAGGTCACAACCCTTTACTGGCTGTCCAGCTAGGAGACATCCAGTTTTGTGTAAAAGGTCTTTTAAAAAGTGATTAAGGCTGAACCATGATGCTAGCTACTGGAAAGAAGTATTGTAAACTTATAGTCTGATTCCTCTCCCCAAGGGAGTGGTACCGTCTCATCATCTCTTGGGAGAACCACACTAGAAACTTTGTGCACTGAACTGGCCTGTGGAAAACAGGATGGCAGAGGAAGACTTGAGAAGGGAGGCCTAGGAGTCCAGACCCTGGCGAGGTTTTTCTGGTCTCTACACTGGCCTCTCCAAGAAAGAGAGAGACCTTGGAGAGGGCCAAATATATATGGCCACAGGGCTGGTGGTCTCAAGTAGGTTGCTGAGACAAGGGCCACAAGGCGTCTGAGTCCAACAGCTACATCCACAAGCTCAGACTCAGTTCAGTTAAAGGTCCGGGGGCAAAGGACCTTGGGTGAGAAGGGAGAGAGAGAGAGATCTGGAGAAGAGAGAATGAATGAAAGGTGGAAGAAAATTCCAACTGCGCTTTCTGATTTTGCATGCCTGGATACATGTGTGGAATTGCACAATTTGGAGATCTACGTTCTTCTGCAAAATATGATCACTTTTCTATTAGGTGCCCTACCTCACGACACTATCGTTTTCTCCTGGTTGAACATGGGGAGCATCAGGCCCAGGACGAATGTGCCAAGGTGAACCAGTAACAAACAGTTTTGTAGAGAGAAAGCCAGAGCTCCCCAGGAGTCCCCAGGACCCCTCAGTCTCTCTACGGAAGCCATTTTGCTGGTGGGGCTGGGAGCACCAGTGGAGGCGCTCTGCGGGTGTGCAAACGCGGTCGTGGAGCACAGGGTCCATAAGAGAAACGGAACCGTTAGTGCCACTTGGGCTGCA
The DNA here is from genome assembly GCF_000151845.1 of Pteropus vampyrus. Classification (NCBI taxonomy): domain Eukaryota; kingdom Metazoa; phylum Chordata; class Mammalia; order Chiroptera; family Pteropodidae; genus Pteropus; species Pteropus vampyrus. The sequence goes on from NW_011888792.1 coordinate 11,458,705, forward strand.
TAAGTCGCAGAAGGTGACAGCGCCTCTCCTCGAAAAGCTTCGGTTCTTCCCGCCCCCTTCGCGACAGACAGTTGGAGCATATGCCCTGCAGGAGCACGATCTGTTACCCTGCTTGGAAAAGCCGAGGGTTTCCATTGCTCTGGGCACCACCATTAAAGCCCCTGCAGACCCCCTCTCTCCGGTACTTGGGCCCGGAGCTGCATCCCTCCTTCCCTTCCTTCCGGGGAGTGGGCAGCTTAGTCTGAGGCACCTCTGAAGGCCCAGCTTCTCCCCAACCTCAGGGTCACGCCGGATCTCAGAAACCTCTTCCAAGTTTAGAAGCTCAGTGTGGGGGCTGGCAGGAAGAACCCCCAGTGAGAGCGAGTGGGCGACGCCGCTCGCGGGGAGTTTCAGCTCGTCCTCCCGCCATGCCTTGTCCTCAGCCTGCAAGGCCAGACCGAGGCCAACCCTGTTTGGCTGGCTCATTCCCGCGCCCACCCAGCCCCCGGGCGCGGCCCCCGGCGTCGGCTCCCCCGCCCCCGCGCCCGCCCTGCGCGCCCTCTGACGCAAACGCGCGCCCCTGCCCAGCGCAGTAGAAAGCACTGTCGTTGGTTTTAATTCAGGCTATTCTTTTCACACACACCCCCTCGGTCCCCACCCTTCGGAGGTGACCCCCCCCTTCCCCGCCCCCAGCCCTCTTGCTACAGTCTGGCTGGGCTGTGGGACTGCGGATCTAGGGCTTTCTCACCGCCGCCGCCGCCGCTGCGGGTTCTCCGCTGGGGAGAGCGGCTTGGTGTCCCTTTTAATCCGCTGACACTGTCGCCCACATCAAAATAGGCAGCCATCGATCGCTTTACGTTAGGGGATTCCGTTACTAACGGCGCCCGCAGGTGGGCGGCAGGAGTCAAGCTCGCCAGGCCCTAGCCGCGCAAGGCAAGGCGCGGGCAACAGGGTCAACCCCGCCAGACTCGCAGCCGGCTCCACGGTGGCTCTGGCTAGGCACCAGCGGGGGCAGCGGCATGGGGGCTAAAACTGCGGTTCCGCCTTCCCCTGTCCTCTGGCCCCGCGCGGGAGGCCCCGTAGCCGTTTCCCGCGGATGAGAGTGGAGGTAGAGGATGGGGGATGGGGAGACCTGTTTTGAATTTGTATTAATGCTAGGCTGTCACGATCCTCAGCTCCAGGGTGGCGTGGCGGCCGTGATCCCTGCCTCTGCGCGGCAGGACAGAGGCCCGGTGAGGGCATCTCCGGAGCAGGCCTTGCGTAAAGTTCTCCTGGTCCCTCCCTCGCTGCCTGGACTCCGGCCCTGGCCTACAGAGGCCATGCGACAAGCCAAGGCTGCCTCTCGGCCTGTCCGCGTTTCCAACCCCGAGCTCAAAAGAAACGATAATCATTGAGTTACTTGCCTGGTAGGGCAGGATTTGACAGAGTCTCGCTTCCGGTGCCCACGACTCACGGTCCAAGGTCCGAGGGCGGCTGGGCCCCAGGACCCGACGTCCAGCGGACCTTCAGTTCCCTGGCGCTCGCTCTCGCCTCTTCTTCCACTCGCTCCGTCTCTCCTTGTTCTCTTTCCTTCTCCCTGTCTCCCTCTCTGCCTGTTTCCTCTGCCCTCCACTGCCTGTCTCTCTACTGTATGGGGAGTAAAATTTAGATTGTATATATAGAAAGCTTGTCTTGTTCTTTTTCTTTCCTTTTTTTCTTTGTCGTGTTCGTTTCACCTTTTAACTGACCAGCAGACATGAGCGCGTTTATTTGGGGAGAGGGCGAAGGCAAGGAGCCCATGCTGGCCCCAGTCGCCTCCTCTCCATCAGCTGCTTACAATGGGCCGCCGCTTGCAGAGTGCATTGACTGTCTCTCCATTATTCGAGCTGGAGGGGCTGTGGGGCAGGCACGGAAAAGCCTTTATTCTGCTGTTTAAAATCTTCGCTCCTCTCTAAGCGGTCGCCAACTCTCGACTTGTAGGCTGGAGAGACCGGGAAGCGCAAAACGCTCCCCAAACACGCAGCGCTTCCCAAACCCCTCCCTGGTGAATTTAAAGTGAGAACGAGTATTAAAAAACAAACCCTACCTCTGTCAATACAGCTTGGCCATTTACTCCCACCTTTACCTGAGGGCGTGTTGATGCTCGGGGTGCTGGAGCTGAGACAAACTTTTACGCTCTTCCTAGTAGAGGGGCGGGCAGGCGAGCGCGGCTCCCACCCCTGGCAGCAGCGGCGGCAGCCGCGGCTTTGTCACTCCGCGTTGCTCCGCGCCCGCCTGAGCCTGCCTAGGGGAGCGATCGCAAAACGAGGGGGGTGCGAGTGTGCGATTGGAGAATATGTAACTAATAGAAGTATCATTTTCCCCCAGTATGATCTTTCAAGGAAAAAAATCCATTGAAAGAATTTTCAAAGTGCTGTCTTCATTTGGAGAAAAGGCACAGGCTGCCTGCAGAGAGGGGAGGAGGGACCCCGCTGTACGCCTCCTGGGCGCAGCTCCCGTCCGCTAGGTGGCAGCCGGAGCCAGCGATTCCTGTAGGCCCCGCGGCTGGGCCCGCTCCTCCAACCTGCCCCTCCTCCTGCGACCAATCACCTTCGGGAATCTGGCTCGCTGGCTCTCTCTCGCGCGCTCGCTCGCGGTCTCTCTCTCTC
>NW_011888792.1:11461515-11463826 GCF_000151845.1 Pteropus vampyrus
TCTCTCTCTCTCCCTTCCCTCTCTCTCCTCTCTCTCCTCTCTCTCTCTCCACCCCCTCCCTCTCTCTCCTCCTCCCCTCCCCCTCTGTCCCCCCTCTGTCCCCCTCCCTCCCCGCTCTTCCCCACCTCTCCCAATCTCCCATCGTCTTGTCTTCATCATTCACTCTCCCCTTTCCCCTTTTCCTGGGACACTGACTTGCCCCCGCCCCACACACAATATGAGGACTTATTACTGTTTTCTTAATAATTATTCAAGTGTTGTTTTGAGTTTGGCACAGCCTGAGGATACCAAAGGGGGCGGGGGAGAAGGAAGAAAGAAAAATCAGAAGGATTGCAAAGTTTATTTTTAAAATCGTCTCTGGGATCAATAGGAACCATTCAATTCAGATTGCTTTCGTGTCAATAGCTGCAAATTTCAGGACTCTGTTTTGTCGTAATTAAAACCAAGATATACTTAGGACCAAAAAATAGGGAGTCCCTACCTCGTTTCTTAAAAGGATATAAAATGAGCAGAATCCACACTTGGATTATGCTTATATGTGAAAGAAGAAAACAATCCAAACCCACTGTATATCACGAATCATTAAAATGGTGAGAGTTAAATTTCCATTAAAAAATTTCCTAACAATGACACTCTCTTCACACTCACAAAACCTAATTTTAAAAACTTTTCAAAAGAAATCAAAATAATTTCCTTCTAATTCTCTTTTTGCACATTGCAAGGCATTCTCCCCTTCGCCATCCCTTCCCCCTTTGGTGTGTGTGTGTGTGTGTGTGTGTGTGTGCGCGCGCGCGCGTGTGTGTATGTGTGTGTGTGTGTGTGTGTGTGACCATAGACGACCCATACTAATCAGGTCTCAGAGTAAATAGCAGCGCAGGGCGATCTCAATGTAAATTGCGCTTGTCAGAAGCACACCCCCCCTCCCTCACTTTCTCTCCTCCTCCCCTCGCCATCCCCTTCAGTAGGTAGCTAAGAGGGAGGGGAAAAAAAAAAAAGAAAGAAAGAAAAAGAGGAAGGGGGAGGGGCTCTCCAACCAATGGCGTGCAGGAGGCTTGGCTAACCTTAGCCTCCCATTTTCTCTCTCCCCCCCACCCCCCATTCAGGGCTCTGACCAGTCAGTCGCCTTTGATTATCAGTTGCCAGCAGCCCTTCTCCTGGCTCCTTGACACGAGCTCCATATAAGGCAGCGATCTCCATAGAAACGTGTCAGTTTCAATAGTAGTGTCAAAGTTCACTATATACAGACATTCGCGCAGATCCCCCTTTCGGAAACATTGCTCTGCGAGTCCTCCCGTTTAAACGCATTCAATTTTGGGGTCTCTCTTCTCTCCTCTCTCTCTCCTCCTCCTCCTCCTCCTTCTCCTCCTCCTCTGCCTCTCTCTTTCTTTCTCTCTCTCAATCTCTCTTCTCTTCCTCGCTCTCTTCTCTCCCCTTTCTCCTTTCTTACATATTCTATTAGTTGTTTCACCCGTATTCTTCTATCTCTCCTTTTTCTCCCTCCTTCTTGTCTCTTTTACTTCATTCCTGCAGAAGAGAGAGGGCTAAACTTAAAAAAAAAAAAAAAAAGAGGAGGCATCCCCTTCGTATTCTTCTTATCGTTATTTTATACATATATGATTTTTTTTGGAGGGAGGGTGTTGGTTCTCGGCTGAAGAGCACTTATTTAAAATACTAAAAAAAGAACATTTTTGGGCGATCTCCAGGGTTTTTTTAACTAGCTCTGTGTATTATAGCAGAAGAAGCAGAAGAAGCAGCAAGAAAGAGGAAAAGAAGAGGATTATTTATTCGACCTACTTTGGATGTCTCTCTCGCTTTTTACTATTATTTTTTGCAATTCTTTTTCTTCTGATTTTTATTTTTTCTATTTCGCTGTGAATTCATCGCCGGCGTGAATTATCTCATATTTTTCTCCCCTTCCGTCACCTCCCGAAAGAAGAAGGCAGCGAGAGCCGGGCGCCACCGGCACAACAAAAAGAGCAAAGTGTGTGATCCTCCTCGCCGGCTGCCTCCCTCTCTCCAGAGCTGCCTTCCTGAATGGCTGGCTGCGTCCGGCCCTGGACCTGGCCCCCCGACACCAGCGCTCCCTGATCACCGCCGGCAGCCTCACCCCGCGCCCCGCTCGGCTCACCGCGCTTCTCTCAATCCCGAGCCCAGCGAGCGCTCCCGCCGGGACAGCGGCGGCGGCGCGGGCAGCCCTGACCCGGGCTCGTGATCCGGCTGCGGCCCCGACTTCAGTTCGGACTCCGGCCCGGCCCGGGCTCCTCCAGCAGCGCTCGCCGCTGCAGCTGAGGCGGCAGCTCCAGCGGCGCCT
>NW_011888792.1:11464650-11467954 GCF_000151845.1 Pteropus vampyrus
GCTCAGGCGCGCCGCACACGCCGCAGACCCCGGGCCAGCCCGGAGCGCCCGCTACCCCCGGCACGGCAGGGGACAAGGGCCAGGGCCCGCCCGGCTCTGGCCAGAGCCAGCAGCATATCGAGTGCGTGGTGTGCGGGGACAAGTCGAGCGGCAAGCACTACGGCCAATTCACCTGCGAGGGCTGCAAAAGTTTCTTCAAGAGGAGCGTCCGCAGGAACTTAACTTACACATGCCGTGCCAACAGGAACTGTCCCATCGACCAGCACCACCGCAACCAGTGCCAATACTGCCGCCTCAAGAAGTGCCTCAAAGTGGGCATGAGGCGGGAAGGTGAATATTTCTTCTCTGCTTCTCTCCCTGAGCTTTGCCCGCCTCTCCGGCCCTCTTTCTTTCTCTCTCACGGGGGTGGCTGCTGTATGGAGCTGGGACTCCTACAGTCCCGGCCCGTCCCAGCTTCCCCTGTCCCCGCTACCTTTCTCCCCTAGCACCCCCCCCCCCCCTTTGCTCGCTGCCGCTGCCTCTGCCTCCCCCTCCCGGCCTGCGCTCCTCTCCTTGGCTCCTCCACCCCGCCCGCTGCCTGCTCAGGATTGCGTCCCTGGGATCGTGAGCTGTGGCTTAAAATCCCCTTCCTTCCTCTGTCTTGGATGTGCTTGGTGTGTGTCTCTTTCCCGCGTGTGCGTGAGGATGCTTGGGGCTGTGCTGGCATGAACTTCGGGAGGGGTGCTTACGTCCCTCAGAAAACTGTTTCTGTGTTTTTGCATCCCACTTTCCCCTCCACCTCTTCTTCAGTTTCCTTTATTTAAAATGGGGGAGGGCTGGGGATTGGAGTACCCTGAACTTAGATTCATTGCTGCATCATCCTTTTGGAAGCTTAGCTTGGAAAAAAGAGGAGTGAGATTTATTGCACTTGTAGGTCTAATTAGGGGGGAAGGGGGGCTTCTGGCCTGTTCACTGGTTCCCTCTCCTCTTCACAGAGCTAGGGCCGCCTCCTCCAGAGCTGTGGCCTTGTTTTCACCCCTCTACTTTGAAAGGAAAGTTTGTGACTGAACCGTGCTTTCATAGTTGTGTCATTTTTAAAAAAGCATGATACTCGTTTAATTTCTTCATCAAACTCCACCCTCTGCTTAAATACTGCATACAAATTACAATTTACAACGGCATTTACCGATCCTTCTGATTTGGCTATAATGCATAGACTGCAGCTGGCATGAGCTTCCACATCATTTAATCCCTGTGTTGTATGAGTTTGGTTTCTTTTAACACAACTTTTGATGTTGTATTTAGATATGCTTCATGTTCATGTGGCAAGAGATGCAGCACTTTTCCTATAAATATATTTAGCCGTTTACAGTTAAAGTTTATCTCCTGACAATCATTTAAGATGTCTTATAGTCAAATTAGCGAACCAGTCAATTTTGCAGAATGTAGATTACTTCTTGTAATTGACTTTAAAATTATATTTTATATGCCACAAGAAAAGAAATTGAATTCCTTCAGATCTCAAAGAGCAGGCAAATATGACGACTTCATTTCTAGCTGCAGGGAGATTTTGTAGTCATCTGGAAAAAAAAACAACTTTGAATTGTGCTTTCATTTAATTGAAAAATAACTGCCAAGTTCAAAACTATAATTAGGAAAAAGTATTTTAGCCATTATGTTTCAAGAGCCTAAATTGCATTGGGGCTTGCATTAAAATTAGAATCAAAGCAAACTTAAGAAAATACTGCACAACCTGAACTTAGACAGCTACGTGTACATGGACATATCTATATTAATTTGTTGGGGGGGGAGTTCAGTAGCCCTAACTTTTCCTAAAGTTGTCTTTGTTTACATGGCAATTTAAAACGCTGGCACTGTTGAAGTAAAACATACACATTAAAAAAAAAAAAAACTTTGGTCAGCTTTAAGAACTCAAAGCATGCTTACGTTTTGCATTCAGATGGTTAATGAATCCAGTGTTTTTGCAGTTGCAAGCTCGTGCATTCACTGGGCAAAAGCTGGCTGCAGGTTGCAGTGGCACCGCGCAGGACAGACATTAATTATATTTCCCACTTTTTTCAATAATGTTTGGCTACTGTAAGTTCAACTTTTTCTTGATTTTTTTCAATTTTCTGTTGCTTTTAACAGCGAGAACTTTGTGTGGGGTGATGGGGAGGAGGGGGCAGGGGAGGGCTGCAGGAGAGTTGTTTTCTCTTGAAAAGTTGTAAGTGGTTAGTAGGGCATGTAACTTGTATCTATTTTAAGGATAATTCTATGGCATTTTTAAAGAATGGAAACATTTTGAGCAAAACGTTGCTTGCTTACAAATGGAGAGGCAGCTAGGCATTTACTTAGAACCACAACCTTTCTCTGGTTTCTCCTGTGTATTTTTTTACCCTAATTTGTTTCATTCCGGAGGGGTGAGTGAGATTTCTTTAATCTTCGTGTTACTCCTTGGTGCTGGAAGGGTTGGGTGATTCTTTCTTAGTGATGCCGGGCTAGGGGCCCTGAGATCAGGCCTAGTTCTGGCAGGGCTGAGGGTGGCCAGGTGCGCAGTTGATGGCTGGGCGTCTCGACCCGCAGAGCTGGAGGGCCTCACTCCAGATTTCCTCCCGGTGCGAGCAGTGAGAGCCAGCGCGAGGGAAGATGAGCGGGGCGCGTGTAGCTGCGGAGAGAACCTCCGCATTGTGTCGGGAGCTCTGCGGCGCGGCGATGTTCACAAGCCCCCTGGATGCACATTGCCTCTTTTCTCTCTTTCTTTTTGTCAGCGGTTCAGCGAGGAAGAATGCCTCCAACCCAACCCAATCCAGGCCAGTACGCACTCACCAACGGGGACCCCCTCAACGGCCACTGTTACCTGTCCGGCTACATCTCGCTGCTGCTGCGCGCGGAGCCCTACCCCACGTCGCGCTACGGCAGCCAATGCATGCAGCCCAACAACATCATGGGCATCGAGAACATCTGCGAGCTGGCCGCGCGCCTGCTCTTCAGCGCCGTCGAGTGGGCCCGCAACATCCCCTTCTTCCCGGATCTGCAGATCACCGACCAGGTGTCCCTGCTACGCCTCACCTGGAGCGAGCTGTTCGTGCTCAACGCGGCCCAATGCTCCATGCCGCTGCACGTGGCGCCGCTGCTGGCCGCCGCCGGCCTGCACGCCTCGCCCATGTCCGCCGACCGCGTCGTGGCCTTCATGGACCACATCCGCATCTTCCAGGAGCAGGTGGAGAAGCTCAAGGCGCTGCACGTCGACTCGGCCGAGTACAGCTGCCTCAAAGCCATCGTGCTGTTCACGTCAGGTGAGGCTGCGGCCGCTGGGAGGGCAGGC
>NW_011888792.1:11468225-11477452 GCF_000151845.1 Pteropus vampyrus
TGCGTGTCTGGTGGGGAGAGGCGGTGCCGTGGATCCGTCTGGCTGCGCGGGTGTGCGGTGTGTATGTGTGTGCGATGTGCTTGCGTGTGCGTGCCAGAGCTCAGCGTTTCTGGAGGAGGAGAGGGAAGGAAGAGAACGTGGGAATGTGGCTTTCTCCTCTGTGTGGCACGCTCCCTGGATGAGTTTCCCGACACAGACACACACGTACACAGAGGTGGAAAGAGAAGAGTACGCCCAAATAAATCATAAATAATCCTGCTTTATTGCTGCCTGATTTTCCCTTATCGGAAACCATTCATGTTTGCAGTTGCTGAGGTTATTGAGGGTCGTAAAAACCGGATTCGATCTAAACAAGAAAGATAAAAAACAAAAGCAATACTGTGGAACCCGAAAATATGGACGGATTCCCGCCCCAGAGATAAATTTCATAGCCATGCAAAACACACGAACATTGGAAATTTAACAGAGTGCCTTACAAATATCAAATTAAATGTAGGCGGTGGTAACGTGCATGTTAACAATTTCTCTTATGATAGATGGTTCAAATTAACTTCTACGAAAGTGTATTAATGTTGCCTTTGAAGGCTCTGGTCTGAGCCTTTGAGAACACTGCCCGCCTTTTTTATTATTGTAACCTGCAAGAGGGAAACATATAAACACCCGAGACAGCAGGTAATGGGGGGAAATATAAACAAAGCCAGAAGGGACGCTGGTGGGGAACAGAGCTGCTCAGATTGAGTATAGGGCCTTGCCCACTGTGAGTAGGGTTAGCTGCAGTTTTACCTCCATTATTGGCACTATTGTTTTAAATTCCTCCATTCAGAGAACAAATAAACTATCCTAATAAATCTATCCTAGAGCCAGGACATCCAAAGACCAAATTAAAACCATTCTTGAGCAGAGATGGCAAAAACCCTTTCCCAAGGCCTTGTTAAACAGTAAGCTGTGGTATAATCTATCAATATTTCTTGGCTTTCATGCGTGAAGAATCGTATTTACATTGTATTAAAATGACTCTTAAATTTGCACAATATTGTAATGTAGCAAATGTAGTATTAATATCGATCTGAACAGCAGATAATTTATTTAGACAAGAGCATCTCATTTGTATGCAGGGTGGACAGAGCCATGGACTTGGACTGCCCCCCTTTTACTTTCAGTGCAAATGCAGGCCTGTTAGTGGGAGAGGGAGTTATTCTTTGCAAGAGGATAAAGTGAGAACCTTAAAACAAATGGAAGATTTATTGAATAGCCTCCTTGGTGTTTGAATGCATTTTATCTTAATAAGTCTTCTTGATGGAAACGTGTTTTTCAAAAGTGACAAAGAGCCTGGGAAGCAGTGACCAGGCTGTTTTAGCTCTGGCAGGCCTAGGGCCTGGCTGATTCTGCACTACCCAGCTCTTTAGCCAAATTAATCAGGAAGCAAGCCAGTGTCAGGGGAGCTGGGGTTTTAAAATCTCATCCAGTGAGGTGTCTTGAAGCAGAAATGTGACTTGGAGCTGGATAGAGGTCTTCTCAAGAAAGGTCTACCCTCCCTTTTCCTTGTCTTCTCTAAGGTCCTTTGAACCCCCTTGACTTATCTGATCTCATGCCCTTTCCCAGAGAGAGGCAAGGACTGTGCAGGCTGCAGGGAAGACTGTGGAATTATTTAGCTTTTCTTTCAACTTTTCATCCTAAAACCTCTGTGAAAAGTGTTCCTTTTTTAAACGTTTCCTTAAAGAAGTTTCTTAAACCAAGTCTTCAAGGTGCAAGGGAGGCCAAGAAGTGAACAATACCATTATTTTGTTGGAAAATTGCAAACAGAATATCTGATAATGGAAATAGAGCTGTCAGTAGTAATTCACCCCCCTCCCCTGCATATAACACATTTTCACTTTTGACTAAACTTGTTTTGATTGCTAGCCAGAAGGGAATTCATGGGAAGCCTTCTCAAAGTCATCCAACTTTTGAGCAAACTTTGAATGATGGAAAAGACAGTTTTAGACATATTGTCCAATGAGGTTTGCTCCAGTTAAGTATTTGAAGCTGGCACAGGGGTTCCCTGTGGTGGTTTTCACATTTGGCCTCCGGATGGTATGCTTAATCCTTAATATTCTGGACAGCATCCAACGACTAGGTCATGACCTGAACTTACTTTTTTACAAAATTCATTAATTCATACACCTAAATATTCCCTCAAATAAATGAGAACTTCTCTGAAAGGAGCCATCTAGTTAACATAAATACAATAAATCCATTTTCAGTACAATAATAACTTTGATTTCTAGTTATGGCAGCTGATTACATCTATATTTCCTGCACACTAAACTCTTCTGAATGCACAACATGAAATACATTCTCTGCACTACAAAGGCTAAGCCGGGAGGGCCTGAACAGTAATGGTTATTTATTTACATAATTTCTTTTCCATATACTGTGGAAGAAATATTGAGGGTTCCCACACTGACACTAACATATAAAAGCGAGACATGGATTTTGCACATTCTGCCTCCTTTTCTTATCTGGGGTATATATAACTCATGGAGTATAAAAATGGACTACATTACACCCCCTGATCACCTAGTTTTGCTACTACAACCACCCAATCGATCTAAGAGCTCATACTGTCTTATACACCGTTGGGGGAATCCTGTTGCAGGAATACCCAGAGTGGGAATGACTATCCAGAGTGGGAAGCGAGGCCCAAAGTTAGGGCTTCAGCTAGAGGGAGGCTGTAGGGCTGGCCAGCTGGCACCTGGCAGTAGGGCCCAACCACAGTCATTCTTACTTCAAAAGAGGAAAGAAATCGAAGCAGTCGGTGCAGGGCCCAAGTATGCCTTTTCTGGGCTTCTCTCCCTTGGAGTGGTCTAGCTGGGAGAAGGGTAGTGATCTTGTACTCTGGGGGCCCTAATTGTAAAAATCAGATAAATATTTTACAGACCTGAGGGGATGCCATATGGGTCTTTAAAAAAATCTGCTGGGGTATCAGTGGGTCCTTTTCATTTAGCATTGTCTGAAGTTAAAAGGGATCCTGTGGCATAATAGGCAGATAATGCATGTAAAGCAAGATATATGTAAATATGAGTCTTCATGGTGGCCCTTCAGCAGATTCAGGCTAGCAAGAAGGGCCAAGGGCAGACCTCAGATTCCCCTCTCTAAGCAGCAAAGCCCCAAAGTGCTCCTGCCCTCGCCCTGCTTGTCATAAAACCTCACTGACTTCTCCAGTCAGGCCAGTGTAGATGCACCCAAGCAGCTGGCTAAAGTAATTAGACATCAGAGAGGAACCCAGTCTGGATCTGGGGTCAAAGGAGACTTGCCTCAGAAGTTCTTGAAATATCACTTGTTTTGTTTTTTTGTTTTTTGTTTTTTTCTCGAGGCCATAGCCTTGTAGATGAAGGTGTTAGTATGCTTTGTAAATCCCAGTTCTTGGAAATATAAAGACATAAAGCTCAGAAACTCAGCAGACAGGTTTCACTTTGAATCATTTTCTGTGTCTTCTTAGGGTCACACTTGCCCATTCACAATTATATAATGTTCTTTTGGGGGCATCGCCAGGCATGAATTTCTTCCCAGATCTATATATTAGCAAACTCTGCCTTTGATCTTTAGTCAACCTCCTGACTGGCTAAGGGCTCCTCTGTGATCTTCTTGTTTTTAAAATATGTATTATTAATATAAGAAACAACATGAGTGTTTGAACTAGGAGAGGGAGACTTCACTGCATTCCTCTGATTATACTGTCCCCTCCATTTGCTTGCCTCTAGTTAGTCGATATAGTATAAACTGCTGTCTTGAAATATTTTTAGGAGACCGAGAGGAGCCTTGGTTGATGTGAGATAAATACACAAGTTTTGAGATGCTGTCATAATGTATAGGTGCCTTTTTCCCCCTTAGTCCTACAAAAGGAAGCCTGTCTCCCCAAATCCCCTCTCAACTCCCCACCTCCCAGTTCTGAAGCAACAACAGCAGCTGTCTCTAGCCCAGCTTTGTGTCTGATCGCTGAAGATGTCTCCTTTCTGCAGCCTGGAGTAACTGAGCCATATTCCTTCTGATTATTATATGGCTTACAGAGATGTGACCAATTTTCAATTACTTGATCTAAGACACAGATAGAAGTGTACACTCTCACCAAGGATTTGCTGCAGAGTTCTTGCTTGCATAGATAGTGGATCTCAAATCTTATTTTGCTAAAGCATGGATTTGATCTGATTCCAAACACTGCCTGCCCATGATTCCTTATTCCCTCCCATGTGTTTGTTCACAACACAACTAGGTTTTCTTTGAGGTTTCTGGTTGGGGTCATTTGGGCTTGAAAGGGGGACTCTAAGAAGCTTTTAAGACTGCCTTCAGGCTGCGTATTTCTTCAGGGCTCCTGAACACCCCAAAATCAGAGGCAAAGGGGGCAAAAGTCTTCCCTTTAATGAGCACAGTGGAAGGATGCTCCCCTGCAGGCAGAGGACAGGTTGCAACACAGAGCAAACATGGCTCCAGCATCGTACATTATTTAATCCAAAGGTGAAAGAGGAAAAACAAAGGGACTAGAGAGGTTGCTGCCTCTGCATGTGTGTGCTTCTCTCTCCAGCTCCCCCAGGCTTGGTGGCGGTTTGATTTATTTTATTTGTTGTATTGGGGGTTCAGGGAAGGGAGTGGTGGAAAAAGGAGAAGGGAGGCATGAAGGGGCAGATTTTTTTCCTTCTATTTCTTTTTTCCTCTTTTCTCCTTAAAAAAAATTGTAATGGCTTGTTACTTGGGCCTTTACTGTTCACTGACCTAATCTTGTGCCCCCTCCCCTTGGTCTCTCCTTCTTGTGACTGCCCCGGGCAGATGCCTGTGGCCTGTCGGATGCCGCCCACATCGAGAGCCTGCAGGAGAAGTCTCAGTGTGCACTGGAGGAGTATGTGAGGAGCCAGTACCCTAACCAGCCCAGCCGCTTCGGCAAACTGCTACTGCGATTGCCCTCTCTGCGCACCGTGTCCTCTTCAGTCATCGAGCAGCTGTTCTTCGTCCGTTTGGTAGGTAAAACCCCCATCGAAACTCTCATCCGTGATATGTTACTGTCTGGGAGCAGCTTCAACTGGCCTTACATGTCTATCCAGTGCTCCTAGACCTTGGGCACTTCCCACCTGCCCCCACCTCCCTAGAGACTCAGAGGACCGGCAGGCCATGGACTCCAAAGCCTGGGGGACACCGGGCAGCTGATGCAGGGTGCAGCGGGCTGGGCAGGCTGGGCAGGGGGGAGGAGGGCCGGGTCAGCAGAAGCAGCCCACTCTGCAGAAATGCAACCTGAGCTGCAAACCAGGAGAAAAAGAGACTCTTTTAGGATCAGATCTGTGAACACATTGGAAAGGAAAGAAAAAAGACCTTGTGTCTGGTGAGAAAAAGAAAACAATCTTTGGAAGAGAGGACCATGAGAATTTTAATAAAACAGAAGGAGACTAATGGACCTTCCAGGATTTATTGTGGACGGATGTGGATATATTCTGTACAGAAAACAACACATGGAAGTGGACTGACTCCTATGTAGAAAGACACACATACACACACACGCACCCCAAACATTGTTATTCATTTTGTAAGATACTAGTCTTTATTTTCATTTTTTGTAAAATTTAAACATCGTATGCACATAAAAAAGGAAACAAGAATTAGGGGAAAATAACATTTTCCAAATAATTATAAAAAATTGTCCTGTGTCTATGTATCTATATCTGTTTTGTATTTTTTTCTGGTTCCAAACCAGATTTCCTGTGATTCTATACTAATAATTTTTGATATAACCCTTTGCTTCTTATAATGAGTGCGATATATGTTGTCAAGGCTGTTCTTCAAGAATTAAAATTGAAGTGAAAATTTAAACAAAAATAAAAGAATTTAGCAAAACCCATGTGTCTGGTTGCTTGACAGATGCCGTCAGTGCAAGAGAACCCTCCAATTAATTTCTACTTATTAAAATGGTGGGGGGGGGCGGTTAAGAAGGGAGAACTTTAAAGGTCCATTACTAAGTTGGCTAGATTTATTTCCTAAAACCAAGCCACTACCTTGATTTTGTAAATTCTGAGAGCCAGAGCTCGGAGGGCCCGGCTGTGCATGGACCATGGTAGTTAGGGAGGGCAGGGAGCCTTGGCTGCCAGTGACATTCGATATGACCTTGTGGGTGGTGGGAGGCTAGCAGCCCCATGTAGCTGGGCCTCAGGCTGGAAGAGGCCGGGTCCTGTGCGGGGAGGTAGGGTGTGGAGTCCCAGGTCATTGCCTGCCTCAGTGACTGCAGGTGAGAACCTGCTTGGCTGTAGAGGGTGGAGCAGTAGCAGTGGGGTCCAAGGGAGGGAGAAGGCCCATCAGACGCCTCCACAACTTCTGCCTGTGCCTGGAGGGTCTGGCTTCTCCCCAGCTCTGGGAGAGAGTTGGGGCCTGTACTGGGAGCCCTGGCTTTGCTTTCCCTAGGGTCTGTTGAAGAGGTGGCTATGGTTTGCCCTTTTCTCCCTACTCTATGACAGAGGTTCCCTGGTGGGCCCTCAAGATCTGTTGGATGGATGGGAGTTCCCCGTGGCACTTGAGGGCGTGGACCTGGAACCTGGGAGCAGAGAAGCTAGGTTGGAGCAGGCTCTTCCCAGAAGCAGCCTTAGGGCCCTAGTGGCCAGTCCAGTGCAGAAACCTCCCTCCAGGCCTCTCTCCTTGGGTGTGCTTGTGGGGAGTGGGGGTGCCCCTCTCTGTAACAGCTTTCCAAGAATGAATGATTTATAGGATCACAGTCCACACTGTGAGAACACAAACTGCCAATGGAGCTTTTTCTTAATGTATTAATAAGCCAGACCATTTAAAAGAACACCTCTCACCTCCTCCCCTTCCCTTAGACCCAAACAGGCCTGGTTTAGGCAAGAACTTCACTTTCAGAAGTCATTGGCAAAGTTTTTATTTCAATTTGCTGTCTAGAAGTATCTGGTACCCACCCTCCCACACACCCCACCTCCACCCCACACACCGCCTTTAAAAATGCATTAACATTTTTCCTACACTCCAACCAGCTTGAAGTTTTGATATTCTGGATGCAGCACAGCCCAGGCAATACCATGTTCTCTGTGGAGAAGTCCTGGTAGGTCCATTATCCTAGCCAGCCTGCCTGGAGATGAGCCTCAGCCCTAGGGCGGCTGGGCAGGAGGAGTGTGAGGGGTGTGGAGCCCCTGGGGCGCCAGGACCCTCCTGCCCTCTGAGGTGTCCCTTTCTGCAATGGGCTTCATTCTTTGCTCCACACCCAGAATAATGTCTTAGGGCCTAGCCTGACTTTCCTGCAGATTGGGCACCCAAGGCAAGAGGGTCGTGGGGAGAAATCATATTTAACCACTGACCGCCTCCCAGGAAGCCTAAGGAAGCCCTCCCAGGCTGCTGGATGGCAGAGCCTGGGGATTGAGGTGGGGTGGGCTGCAGCGGGGCGTGGAGGGGGAGGGGAGCCGAGCTGCCGCCAAGCGCTCACCAATCTTTCCTGCTTTACTCGAAATGAGATGTAAATATATTCATTACAGTGTGATCCCTCTGATGAAAACAGATAAACATATTCGTAGGTCGGAAACGTATTTTTCAATTAATTTCAATATGGAAGCCCAAGCCCAGTGTGGGGACTGGCCCGGAAATCGAGGCCTGGGATATACGCAGGACTCACTCCAGTATCCAGAGGCGAGAGTGCTAACCTGACTCTTGCCCAAAGGGGCACAGAATGTTGCCCAATGCCCGGGGAATCCCATCGACCTTTCTAAGCCTGGACTCAAGCCCAGGGCAGACCAGTGCAGGAGAAGGATCCGGCCTCATAGATTCCCTCACAGGCTCGGTCTGGAAATCAGGAGGCCCTGGAGAGAAGTAGAAGGGAGGAGCACGAGGTGCTCTGTTCCCAGCCTCGGCAGGCCGTCTGGGGGCCTCCAGCAGTGGAATTCTCCTCTGTAGTCTCCATAGTCCTCACCTGCATTTCACACAGAGAAGACAGTCATCTTCAGAGGTCTCTGTGAGTCTCAACCAGAGCCTCTCAGGGACTTAGGGGCCATGTGGGCGCCCCTGTGGAGCACAACAGGCTGCCCCGCAACCCCCAGGATTTCACTCAGAGCGCGAAGCATTCGCGACCCATGAATCTGCCTGCGCTAAGGGAAGGTTTAGGAGCCAAGGCCGCAGCATCTAACCCACGGGTTGAGCTTTCCGACGACCAGGAAGCATCCTTTCTGCTCCCCGCGATCTAAAGGTTGCTGGGCCTGGCTGACCAATGGCCGTGGACTGAGGCCTCCTCGCAGTGCCAAGGCGACAGCCCCAGTAGTGGCCGGGCTGTACTTGCTCTGTATCCTGTGCTTCCTCAGACTCTGGGACCACTGGGCAGAAGGCGATGTTAGGCAGCTGGGAGTCTCTGCCTAGGTGGCCGCCCGGAGTTCCCTGAGCAGTGAACCCGCCTTGGAGCCAAGCGCCAGGGGGAGCCGGGGAACCAAGGTGTGAGCCCGTAGGCAGGTGGAGGCCAGCGGGTCACCTTGGCGCCTGCAGCCCCGCCTTGGCCTGCCAGGCCTTCGCAGTCACAGAGAGTCGGGAGAGGAGGGCTGGGCGGGGTAGAACAGACAAGTCCTCCAGAGCCAGAGGAAATACATCTGAACAGTCGGAGAGTGGCCCACACAAGGTGACTTCCCTCTCGAAATTACCTGTGACATATGAAAGTCAAACGTTCCCTTTTCCAACCTTAACACTTACTGGGCCACTAGAACTTTAAGGGCTTTGAAGTCGGTTTAAACTACTTTAGCCACAAGCTTTTCTGAAAACATCAAAAAGGCAATCTAGGGACGTGCTCTCCTCTCGGAATCTCTAGGGAGTGAGGTTGTGCCTGGTCTGCTGCTGCCGCCGCTGCCGCCGCCGGGGGACAAGGACTGACGCACCAGGGAGTTAAAATATGACCTTTGCCCGCCCCCCCCCAACACACACACCCCAACTTGCGACCAGGCCTGGTGGAAGCCCGGGGACGGGGGGTGGGGGGTGGGGGTGGGGGTGGGGACAGGCGTCATTCCTGGACGCACGAACAACCGTCGGCTTCCTGGCCTCTGCCCCTCGCGTTGCTTCGGGTTCGCGGTCTCTGGCAGCCGCAAAGGGTCTCGGTCGATCGGTTCCCTGAGTCCCCACTGCCCAGCTGTGCACTCGGGGTCACTGGGCATCGACCTGAGCTTGTCTTCTTGGTGCGTGCAAAATTTTTATTTAAAAAAAAAATTCCTCCTTCTCCTCAGCTCATAGGCAGT
>NW_011888792.1:11478467-11528451 GCF_000151845.1 Pteropus vampyrus
TCTGGGGCAGGAGCACCAGTGAGTAACCAAGATGTAAATAGTTGTGTGATAGATTGGGGGAGGGAGGCAGGGCATTTATTGTGTGCAGAGGGGAGAAGGCTGCACGTGGTTTCAATTTTAAAGCACAAAGAAATAACATGCAATGCAGAAAAGAGGTTTATGAATGTAATTGAGAGTAAAGAAAACAATTAACACGGTGCAAGGTTGCACACTCGATTCTCCACCCCTCACCTTCTCTTCTACCCTAATTTTGAGAAATCCGGATCATGTGAATAGAGTAGGTCTAGGCAGTTGGATCTGGCTGACAAGGGAACCCCGGATGGAGATCACAGTGATGGGTGGATAATAGTGTCTATCCATCTCCTAGTCTGCTAAGGCCTCCTCCAACCAAGCTGAAAGCAAGGGATCAAATCCCCAAGTCCACCGTATAAAATATCCCCAGTTGTAAAGATGGAACGGAAAAGTGGTGTCTCTAAGGGAGGGGAGAGGGAGAAGAAGAGAGATAGCAAGGGATTTTTTAAAGGCAGACCAAGCTGATCTCTGCAGGCTATCCTATTGTGTTGATTTACGAAGACATTTGCTGTATATAACGTTTAAGGCTGATAATATCATTGCGCAGCCAGATAAATAAAGCGTTGGCCCAACAGTGGGGTCAGCGATCGATCTCTGGGCTTAGAGGAAAAAGGAGAGAGACAGGGTCGTGCATGAGCTCTGTCTGTGTGCTTGTCAGTCGGCATGCATGAGCCCGAGTGTGTGTGAGCGTCAGGGTGTGCGAGAGAGAACCAAGTCTTCAGCTGGCCAAGAGGCTCATTAGCATTCCTAACCCATGGACCTGCGCTGACAACTAACAGAGATATCCCGCTCACCACCAGGCCTCCTCTCCTTTTGTCTTCAGATCTGGAAGAGAAAAAGATTTCTCGGTGGAAGCTGGAGCCTGAACTTCCATGTGGTTGTTGGAAATTCAGGCTATAAAAAAAGACATTTTAGGATCTTCCTGATCTTTCACTCTGCTTTTAAAAACTTCCTTTCTGAAGAAGGAACTTTTCTGCTTTTCTCTCTCAAAATGTAATATGCTTGTTGAAACTCCAAATTTAAATGAGAGAAAATCCTCTGAAAATATTTTGCCATTTCTCCTTGTTGACATGCAGAGAGGTGGATGTTTATATGTTTGGCTCACATACACATGTAAAGCTGGTACTTTAAGACCGAGAACATAGCAACTAGGGATTGTTTGAGCTTTTTGTTTCTTTTCTTTCTTATGCTTGGTTTTGTTTTTATGATAAAATTAATTTTATTTTCTATAATAAATGTCCTGCTTATTACTTTATCACTCTCCCTTGTTTAAAGTACATCATTCAAAATTAAATAGGATCTAATTTTACATTAACTATCAGAAGCAAATTTATAGGCCTCTACTATTTTAAGAAACATTTTAAAATTATACTCATTCATGCAGTTTTAATCACCTTACACCTATTTTGGGAAAAGTGTCTTTTAACCATATCTCACAGGGATAAATATGTATCCACTTTGCTCTCTTGGATCCTGTGCCTTGAACTCCATCAAATGAGGCAGATAGTTTTACATCGTAGTGTACAAATTATCCCATGTTGACAGATGTTTGTCACTTAGTAACTTCTTTCCAAGTTTTCCCCCTCCCCTACGCCTTCTTTCTAGCTTGCTTTGTTGTTTTAAAATATGCATGTCTCTCACTGGAATGCCAGTCACGAGTGCAAACTTTGTGTCCAACCTCCCACATGAAATGATCCTTTTAGAGGGAACTCGATATGTCTCAATCTGCACTTCACTCAAAGCCTCTGGGTATGGGCCACTCACTTACTGGTCCTGGCTCCCAAAGAACTCGCAGAAACGAGTTTCCAACTAAAAATCCCCTCGAATATCTCCCAGGGAAGAAATATAGCTCCTTTAAATAAAGGAGGCAACGGCCAGAGGGGGAATGCAGCCGGCAGCCAAAAAAAAAAAGTAAGAGTTTTATTTATTTGCTGATTGAACTTGGGTTGTCATAACCAGCAGGTTTATCCACACTAGAAGTGCTGGAAGTTTGTACTGTGTGTGCACAAGAGGGAGAGGTGGGGAGGAAAGGAAGGGGAAGGGGAGGATGACATGCAAGAGGAAGAATAAAAGAGACAAGGACAACATTGGGAGAGAGAAAATGATCTCTGTGGGACAATGTAGGGAAATTTCCTAGCACTGCATCTGAGTAAAAACTTATAGCTGAGAAATATGGGGGGAGGGGTGCTCAGAGGAGATGAGGGGGTAATTATAGTAAACTCTTAAATGTGGGGTATCATCAGGAAAAGGAGGACTCTAACTATTTTCCCTAGAAAAGTAATGTGACAGCAGGAAAATTATTAGCTGTGCTGTGTGTGGCGGTTTTGGTATGTGGGGGGCGGAATTATAACAAGAGAGAAATTGGAGAGAAGAGAAGAAGTTCCGGGACTCAAAGCAGAAATGTCATGGAGCCAGAAGTCTTCCACCTTCCCTGGCAAAAGTAACCTAGTAGGTATGGATATGAAATCTTCTTTAGAAGACATTAGTTTTGCATCTTATTTTAATTAGTTTTATCTATTTGAGCTGATTCTGGCATTAGAACCATTTATAGGATAATTCAACTCACAGGATGAAGAAAACCTCCCAATCTCTTCTGACACCCCCTCCCCCCCAAGCTTCAAAACAGGAGAAGTACTCAGGCTGGGCAGCTCATTTCTATTAAAAAGGCAAAACTTTAGCACTGATGAAAAACAGATGAATTTTTTCTCCCTCTCTCTGAAACAGTTACTCTCTTTTACTGATGTGAAGTGACGTCAGCAAAGCCAACCTATCCCCTTGGAGAGAAGGGAGAGAGGAGGAGGGCATGGAAGGAGGGAGCTGGGAGAAAGGGCTAGAGAAAAAGAGAAAGAGCGAACAGAAAGAAGAGGGAGAGAGGGGGTGGGGAGGAGAGAGTGAGAATGAATATCCTACACTTTTTGGTCAAAATTCCACAAAGAGTAGGCAAAACAATGCCTTAGAAGCCGGTGATTGATAGGACACCTTTCTCTACCCTCACCCGATCTACATATTCTAACATATGGAAAGCTTACAGGCCCTGTGCACTTATAGAAGCCGATAATGCATTAGCTCTCAGCAATATTTACAGCACCACTTTTAATACACACCAGATGGTTCGCGACTGTGCCGCCTCAGCCAGCTCACTCCTCGATTTTACTCGGCGGCACTTTGTTGCAATTACGCTCCATGCTGAGACCAATTTTATTGGTGACCTATTTTTCATATTTGCAGCATTTTATGTTAAAAACCTCCTCTCTGGCCTTTTTGTAAAGGGCAGCGCGCAGAAAGGGAGAGCTTAGGAGGATGGCAAGGCTGTCTAGGTGGATATTAATATTTATCATGATGTTACCTACCTCGGGTTTAAGTGAGTAAACCGGATAGACATAAGTACTCTGGTCATTATGTTTGTTCACTCACCCCCTGTTTGTCAGACCCCCACGGACTGTCTACATGGCGTGCTTGCCTCCGAGTCAATACATCGGACCATAAATATTGTATTCCATTAATTATCACGCCACTGGCTTATCCTGGGTGCCGGGGTCCTCGAGCGTCGCAGGGCAAATGAGGACGCTTCCTGAGCATATTTCTAGGCTGGGAACCCCGCTGAAATTTCTGCGGTTCCTGGGAATTCCTAGAGCCCTAGCGCCTGGCTCACCTCCGGCTGGGCCTGCGGCTGGCTGGCCGGGGAGGGGGTTGCGGCGGGCGAAGGCCCGACGCCTCCAGGAGCGCTCCAGTACCTGTTATCTTGCCACGCAGAAGGCCACAGGGAGAATCCCATTTGGCACGCCGGGAAAGGCTTTCAACTTTATCTCCAGCCACGTAAATATTCCCGAGTGCCCGACTGAAGGACTTTGTTTTGCACCGAACAATATAAATATCCTATTTGCTGCAACGCAGGTGTGCTCTTCCTACCCAAACTCTTTTCCCCCCTCGTTTATAGTAATTCTTTATACTCCCTTCTCCTGGTTAGAAAAAAAAAAAAAAAAAACAACCCACAGATGTTTACTTTATTGATATAACCTATACCATGGTTAGGCTGAGAATAATATGCCTCAACTAACAGTCATTTAGCAAATAATAGAGGCGTTCTGGATGCTTTCCAACGTTACACATGTACTTGGTCATAAAATGATACGTGAAAAAATTAACATCTGCTTTCCTAAAATAAAGTGTGCCAAGTAGCTTTTTATGAATGCTTTCCTCATTTTAAAAAGAAATATGGAGAGATAAACTGGCACCCAGATGTATAGCATGTTTATAATGGTTTTAGGATTTAAAGGTAGCTATTCATTGCACAAGCCATTTAAAAACTGACGGTTTTAAAGCTACTTAACCCCAGACATCTTCGAATCCTGAAGAGTCTTCCAAGTTTTATTATTTAAAGAGGAATTTACTGTAATTTAATTGTGTATCAAGGCAGAACTATGTGAAGTTGGGCACTGCAGCCTGAGCTCAACAGAAATTCCAACTTGTCTTTTATTTACCTAATTTCTCAGCAAGGTTCCCAGGCCCTTAAGAAGGCAGAGCTGGAAAGTTGAGTTGGGCTCTTTTTTGTTGTTGTTTAATTCCACTATTAGGAAATGAGGCCTACCTTTGAATTATTTCATTAGGATTTGGCCTTTTGGGGGAAGGGGTGGGAACCATAATCATTAGTGGCTTTTTATTATTTCTACAATAAATGGCTAGATTCTTTGTTGAATAAGCTGCTTGAATGTTTTGCAGATGTTCCACTTAGACCAAATCTGACCCCCTATTTCCTCCCGAATAAGTTGCTTAAACTCTCCCACCAGTGATTTTACTTGAGAGCATACTCTCCCATCCTAGCAAGTTTATAAGTGTAGAACATATTCTTATGAAATTTCCACCTAACTGCACACATACACACACAAATACATTTACACACACACACACACACATATACACACACACTCCCACCCACTGAGCCTCTGAGCGTGGCAGAGGGTAAGAGACGGGGGAAAAAAGACTGCCGGCGGAATGGCAAGGAGGAGGGAATTCAGCGCAGTGGTTACAATCTTGTGCGGAGGCTCGCCTTCCCTGGGCCCCTCACCCCACTTCGTGCCTTTGGTTAGAAACATGGGGGGTGGCCCAGGCCCGTTTCCCCAAAGTGATGGGAATCCTGATTTGCCAAGTGCTTGGGGCATCCGCCCAAGGTGTTTCAACCGTCCGGGAGAGCGAAGACGAAGCCCGATAGCCCCGCACGCAGTTGGGAGCATCCCTGGGGCGGCACCGCCCCAGCCGCTGCGGCCGCGCGTGGACCGCGGGGCTTAACAAAGGGCTCCGTGGGGCGCGGGCACGTGACGGGCCCGAGCGCCGCGTCGCGGGCCGGCCGCGGGGAGGGGCCGCCAGCCCGGGTGCCGAGTGGCTTCTTGACAGAAAAGGAACTGCAAGTCTCGGTCTGGCTGCGCCGGCAGCGCTCTGCCGGGAGAAGTACTTGTCTGGCTCCGCGTTGGAGAAGCCGCACCTCTCATCTCTCCGGCTCTTACTTGAAAAGCACTTGGAAGAAACTGTGTGTTGAGGAGGGCCGCGGGGTGGGCCAGGGCCAGGATGCAAGGCTGAGGGGGGCCGGCTTGTGGGTGGATGGGAGGAGGTGGAAGAAACAGCTCCCTTCTGAGTGACAGGACTCCTTTTCAAAGGCCAAACAGGGGAGGAAAAAAAATAAGCTCCTAATATGAATAGGAGAATTTTCAAGGTTTCGAAGAGTTACTTCCCCTCCCCCCTTTTAAAGACAGATCTTTCTTTTTTCTTTTCTTTCTTAGGTAAGAAGTGCGTGTGCAAACGTGTTTTGATGTGTTTTAGGAGAAAGAATGATCCATTAATTTTAAAAAATCTTCTTGGGTTGGTAAAAATTATTGAAATATTTTAGCGTGATTTTGTAGACTCACTGACCAGAATGGATAAGGCAGCAGAGTCACACTCTCAGACAGAAGGCTTTAGTTAAAGATGGTGTATTTATGCGGGAAACAAAGAGAATATCTTACAACAAAGTTCTCCCTCACCCCAATGACAAAACCTGTCTCATCTTTACTTCTTAGAAAAGAGATAGTGTCCTTGTTTGAACACCTCTAAGGTGATTATTAGATGCCTCTGTGAGAAATCAGTTTGGGAGAGGGAAGCTCATCTCACACACACACACACACACACACACACACACACACACACACACACACACACACACACACACTCACACACACACACACACACACACACATTGCTAGAGCCTGCCTGTAGTATTTATAATTTAACCTCAGAAACACTTTTATTATCTCCATTCTCAACCCCAGCTTTTTTTCTTTAATTGTTGAAGGACCATGCCTTATAGAGAAGAAAACCTTCTTTTAAAAAAGGTTTAAACCCACAGTACCAGTTGTTTGTTGTTGTTATCACGATTATGATGGTTATTATGTCACCCCCTCCTTTTTGCTCTTGATCTGATGAGAGAACTTTTTTAGAGTGTGAAATGAAGGACACAAAGACAGTATATTAATGAAAAGAAGAAAGTGGCCCTTTTAATGAGAACTAAAGAAAACCCAAATGTAGATGAAGTGTACCGTAAAAGCTGCTTCAAAGTCCATCTTAATTCCCTTGGGCTCAGTCATCACGCACATGTGATAATTGGGAGTTCTGCACGGAGGTAAGGCGGCCACGGGGTGGGGAGGCATGCAGATTCGCCTCTCTGTTCTATAATTCCAAATACAGTTTAACCAAGAACTTGGAGATCTTACAGAACCCAGATTTGGCTATTTAACTTTCAATGCTACCTGCCCATTATTTTTTTTTCCTTCTTTGGTAACTGTGCTCTCCAAGAGAGCTTCATCCTCCACCCACTCCGTACTCTCCAGCAGGTTGGTATATGCTGGGCCATATTCTCAGCTTTTATTATTATTTTGTGATCAATTCTGTTTAATTTTCTATTTATTTTCGGACCTTAGCCTTTCTAGATCACAAAAGTCCCCACAAGCAACACAGCAATAAATCCAAACAAAAATAAGACAGATTTCCTCATCGATGTGTAATAAAGTTAAAGGACATTGTTTTGTCAGACAAGCGCTAAGTAGAAAATAAATCTCAGAGTCTGGGGAAACAAAACGGAGCGCTGCTGGCATGTGTGTAAATTTACTTTTAAAAGCAATAAATCAATGTTAAATTAAACAGCTGGGTACCCTGTCTAGGAGAAGATTCTGTGTTTAAGAAGACCTTGATGGGAGAAATGTGCTTTTTAACAAGACACCAAAAAAAAAGTTAAATTTTTATTGTGATCGAGGCAAGACTGTCCTGAGAACTTCTCTGAACTTCAGAGAAGAGAAGAGGCAGTGTGAATTGTATCTACTTTCCATCCTCAGATCTTTACATATATTTTCAAGTATAAGGAGAAAAAGAGGTTTCATAGAAATGTTTTAGATGTTTTGTAAATTGTCAACTAAGCCCTGAAATTCCCTCTTCATTGGCTTAGGTTTGCTGGGTAGGTTTAAATTTTTGTGGGATTTTTTTTCCTGTAAATATTATAATCTGTAGAGATATTTTAATAAGCACTTACAGCATATTCTTATCTAATGCTTCTTTTATTCTCAAAGCGGTTGTTTTGCACAGTAAATAGTGTAGAAGGAAAATAAAAAGAACTGTTATTTCATATCTGTTATGCCTGTTTTATTGAGAAGCAAACCTGAGATTGGACTAGCACTTAAAACTCAACTGGAATATTTTAATATTCATTTTCAAAGGTTTGTTTGTTTGGTTGGTTGGTTGGTTTTTTATTTTTAACAAAATACTTCACTGGGGAAAATCGTATATGTGAAGTAGGAGTAGGGAATAGAACAATAGAAAACCCAAGCTCTTGCTCTGTATTCTAAGAACAATATGAATCAATGAGTTATTTAAAAGGCAATATTCAATAGCAGGAAATTAGGAGTAGTTTAAGGCTAGCATATATGTACACTGGATGTCTCTTCCCCCAATCTTAAAATGAAATTTCAGACTCAACAGAAGTATATTAGAAAGGACATATTGAAATGAAGCCTTTCAGTCTTTTGAATTCAGATCGACTGGTTTAAAGAGAAAACATGGGGATCTTGCCTATACAGAAACCAGCAGATTATTCTTTACTTTCTTTATATCACAATCCCAGGAGCTTTGTTTTGTTAACCCAGATCCTCAGACTATTCTTATAATTAGGTAACATCATTCAAACCTAAAAAATGGAAAAAGTGCTGTTTTTCCCCTCAAGCTACAAACTAACAGGGGTATTTGGCAGCTGTCTAGATACCTTTGACTTTTCTTCAGCCAAAGGAAATATCAAAGACCTGGTTGCCTGGAGAAGAATAAAGTTATACTATTCATATTTAGAAGGGATCATTCAGTTTCTATGACCATCCGTGGCTTGTTAAGTAACCCTGTGTCTTATGCCACTCAAAGATAGCTTGGATTGCCTGTCAGGAGACGATTGGGCAGCCTTGTAAACTCGAAACGACTTCTCAAATCCTGCTAGGTCTTCCCATCGATATGCTTTCCTCTACGTTGACGCCCTGGGAGTCATGTCAGTTCAAGGTGAGCCTTTCAGGTGCTGCCTTTTGTCTATCTGGAGAGGAAGGTGCAGAATTAGACACTGGGCTGGTTTGGTGGGGCTTGGGGGTGAGAAAGGAAAGGCCGCTTGTTTTAATTAAAGACAATAAGCAACCTTTCGAGGAGCTGTCCTTTAGCCTTAGTTTGAGGCAGAAAGGATCTGTCTCATTTCAGTAGTTAAGTTTGTTTGAGCTGGCTGGTGGCGAGAAGAGCAGAAACCTGCAGGAAGCGCTGGGCTCAGGTGAGACTGGGCCGGTAGTAGAGTCTCACCAAGTATATCTTGAAGTCTCCCTTCGCCTCCCAGTTCACTGGTCTCCGCTCTGTGCTTGACTCAGGCACATTCTGATACTAACTTTGTTTGCTAGATGGCGCTCCGTGTCTCAGGACCTTCCATTTCAGAATTAAAGCGGCTTTTTAGCACTGCTATTCTCAAGTAGTTGTGGGCATTTGATTAGCAGCGCTGGTGATGTTATTATTGCTCTTGTTTTTGTCACCCTTGTTCACTTTTTGATTAAGGCGGTGTCTAAGTGGGAACTGCCCATCTTAATCCATATTATAATAAAATTTAGTGAAACTGTGTACCTGAATTTAGGGCACATTTATGGCTCAATTACTCTTTTGGATGCATTTTAAAGCACTTTAGTAACTTTTCCTCCAGTAATCTGATTGACGGTTTCAGGAATAAGATAAATCAGCAGGTCCAGATGGTTATTTACAATCCTTGAGGTTTACCACCAGAGTCTACCTCCAGCACCCACTACTACTACTCATTCTCATTTCAGGATGAATTAAGCTGATCTTAGGAAACTTATTACTTTCATTTATCATTAATTCATTTAAAACTTATTATAATTTGTTTAAAGCCCAAAATGCTAAATTTCATATTCACAAAGAGATATGTTTTAATATTAGTAATACAAACCACCACAAAGCTTGTTTCACATGAAGGATGACTTGTAGATTCTAACGTATATTTATTTTAATCACTGGGTGATTCTTCTCAGAGAGTCAAAACACTTTTTTTGGAAACTCCTTTGTGTTGAAGCATGAGACAGAAAATCAATAGTTCTAAGTTTTTGATGGGGGAAAAAATAAGATGAACCAAAAAGACCTGTATATTGTTTTGTCCAATGAAGATGTCCCTTTTACAGCACTCACCACTCTCATACTATTGTGTGTCCCGTAAAGAAAAGGTTGCAGGTGAGAAAGGCAAATGAAAGGAAAAGAAAGAAAATCTCTATATAGACATTTTATAAACACTTTAACAAAAGGGAGTTTAACTTGTTCCTTGCTTTTAGGATTTAGAGAACTAATTTGTACAGGCATGTCCCATCTTTGGGAAAACCAGTAACACGAAGAGCTGGGTGGTTTGGAAACCTTTTGTCAAACTTTGGCTCTTTGGTGAAGAACCCTGCAAAGTCTCTCTAGGTGTTAGGCTGAAACTAGCAGGCGCTGAAAACCTAAAGCGGAAAATTTACAACTTGATCAGCCCCAGCCACACACCCAAAAACCTGCTACTGGTGCAAACATATGTTCCAGATTAAGTTAAGCAAATGGCTCTCGTTTTCTCAGGGTTGAAAGTTGATCATGAAAATTCAAATTTGAGTGAGTTGTGCTTCCAGTGGATCAAGGGATTCTCAAAGGGTTATAAATCCCTCCCAGCTCTTAAGAGATTTCATATTTGTTATTACTTTCTTGACACCTTAGTTTAGAATCTCCTGCAAATTTAATCCAATCAGGTATTACTTTCCAGGAACACATATAGTTTTAAAAGTGGCTAAGTTAAAAACTAGGTGTCTTCTTTCGTCCAATGGTAAACAACTAGATGCTTAATGTATAACTCAATTATTCTAATGCTTTGTATATTTCCTCGCATACACACTAACTTTAAAAAGCAGACATTAAATGGTTGAATTTATTTAAAGTTCGTTTAAAGTTTGTCTGACCAGACCAAAAAATAATTTTTTTATTATTATTATTTCTTTTACAGCATGAGACAAAATAAAGGAGTGTTATCAAAGCCTTTGATTATGTTAAGAAAGACTGAAATCATGGTGTTTCTTTTAATGGGGGCAACTGTCTTTTGCGACTTTTCTGTGGTCATCCAGCCATCTTCTAGCTCGATTATTTGAAGACCAGTTCAGCTACTAAGATGTCTTGTAAGGAAGTTTATAATTTGCCCCGACTCTCCAAGATAGCTAGCTCCCTGGGTTAAGTTGCAGAGAATGGAGTGAGGCATAAGACACCTCTATGTAATCCCTTCTTATATAGTTGCGGGAGTCCGTTCTGAGTCGGTCCCTCTTACCCGCATCTGAGAGATCATCCAGCATATTTTAACTAACATTGTCATGTTGTAGTTTGGTAGTTATTGTTTACATTTCTCCCTTCCCCCAAGGGGTCTTGGCAAGTGCTTACGAGATTATTGATTTCCAAGAAACCAAATAAAGAAGCCTGTTCTTTTATAACATATGAAATACACACTTTTCTTTAACTAAATAGGCAGTGTGTATTTGACATTGACAAATGAGAAGGAGACAAGGAAACTCATTTTAAAAGACTTCGAAGGGGAAAAAATGGATAGAACAGCAGCAATCCTCTAGAAAACTTAAGTTGAAATTAAAGGAAAGCTTGAAAAAAGGGAGAGGATGGCTAACCATGCAGTAAAATGGTTTAAAGCATCATCGAATACATACAGGTGGTGAGCAAACATCGTTGGAGAAACTCCTTTGGGGGGAGCTAATCAATATCACTCAATGTTTTCATTTGTTATTATTATTATTTTTTAAATGAGCTTCCTGTATTTTTTTTCTCCACATTTGTCTCTGGCAAAGTGGTCTTGAAATATCCATCCATCCTGAGAGCTTCTGACTGACTTAGAATAGCCCAGAAAAGTCATTCTGAAACTGTGTCAAGAATATACTTTTTTTTTTTTTTTTTAAGTAAGACATTCCTGGTTATTCAAATGGAGATCTTAGCTACACCATCCCCCAGGTCTTAAGGAAAATCCCCAGTGAAGGAAAGAGATTCTCCGAAACTCAGACTGAGGGAACAAATGCTAGGCTCCCAAGAGTTTAGTAAGTGCCATGTGTTCTACCCCAAAATTTTGCAGTTGTCCTGTATCAACAAAGGAAAGCCCCGTGTTCTTCCCCACACCTGATTCCCTTCTCTTGCTCCTGAACCTCCAGAAGATGAGAATGAAATATGCCATTTACCCAAAAATGGAAACTGAGTTCATGGATCGAGCTCCTGAAAATTATACCAGCAAAAGACATGAAAACATTGTGGAGATATTTCAGTTGTGGGTTCAGATCTTGGGAGGTGGACTCCAGTCTAGAATATGTGACTCTCCAAGACACTATTATTCAACAGGTCCCGTTTACTACCCTGCACACTAGAGCTACCAAACTGTCTCAATGTGAGTTCTCCCCAGTTTTCATAGGAGGGTCATGCCGCCTCTTAAAATAGCTCCCGGCATGCCCCGAGTTTCTCCAGCAGCACAAACTTATCTTAGCAAAAAACGATTCCTGTGACTGCAAGAATGACCAAACTGTGAGGAAAAATGATCTTTGGGGAAAACTCAGCAGTGATTTTGCACACTAAAGAGGGGGCAAAAACTTTGTGCAAGCAGCACTTTACAAGAAAGACTAAACTGTTAACCTGTGAAATATGTAGTAAAATATTTGTACATCTTAAGGGATATAAAACAGAGTTTGAAGCTAAATCGCTAAACTAAAAAATCACGGAAAATTCTCATTGCAACATTATGCCAAATAGAGAATACTTTTATCCTGAAATGTATTGTAATTCATGTTACTGTACAAAAGCTATTTTGAAATCAGTTTATCAAGGCTATTTTATGGGAAAGAAACTTCTCAACTTAAGATACCAGGATTCTCTCCTCTTTTCACTTTCCTGACCCTCTCTGATAAAAATTGGGTTAAGTTGGCTTGAAGCTATTTTTGTACAATTGATATTTAATAAGAATTTTGTTTTTGGCCATCTCATCTGCTCTAAATATAATATTTTCATTTTCAGAGTCAGTTCAAGAGAGTAATGACAAGAAGTATTCCGGGGGGAGGGAAGAGATTTCACTCAAAGCCCAATAAGTGAGGCGAGTTTCAATAAAGCAATGTGCAATTTGAAATCTTTAAAAATTAGTCGTGTCTTAGGAGTGGTGACTTAAATGTTTCCAGGGGAGACCATGCAATGAGAAAGATACCACATGGAAAGTCTTCCTTTACTGTACTTTACTTAACATGACACGGAAAAAAAAAAAAAAAAGCCACATAGGGAGATGTATCAAAATTTGGAGCTTGGAGTTAAGGTCTGCAAGTAGAAAAGGTGGTGGTGGGTATTGAGCCAGACGCATCCCCTTTCTAATGTTGTCAAAGAAGTTACTGTCAGGCTCTTTAGCCCGCCTGCCGGGCTCCCGCTGCGCAGCTACCTCCCTCGGGAGGTAATAATCAACTAGTACCTGGGAGCACCAGACCGATCGACAGCCCAGCCGTGAGACCAAGGGCTGGGTGGGTCTGCACTTACATCTCCTGGAACACAGGTCTCCTGCAACTGAGATCACCAGCCCAGGGAGAATATGCTTAGTCCAGACCTCTTAAACCGGAGCCAGTACATATCTGGCCAGCTACGATGTGGTGGTAAGAAGTTGGCCAAAAAAAAGTTGTGGGGGTAAGACTTCTGCCACAAAAATGACTGAGAGTGGCGCTTCTTTCCTCACAAAGATGCAAAATCGGGGAGCAGGCAAATGGTGTGTCAACTCTGGGGCACTCTGTTAACACCGGGCATGGAGCAAACAAGGCTCTCCATCCACAACCTGTACTTTTTAAACTCATAGTCGCTTTGGGCTCTGATCCTAAGATTTCCAGAGCCAGTTTCCTATAGCGAGTGAATGGTCGGAGAGAAGAATCAGGCGAGGGCCAGAACTTCGGGGTTCTGGCGGAGAATGGGAACGGGGCGCGCGGAGCGCTGTCCATGGTGCTGGGAAGAACGCGGCTTCATTTCGCTGTACCCAAACCGAGCTCAGGTGTAAAAGGAGAAGAGAAACCAGCAACTCGCGCGGCTGGGAATTCCCTGCCCCCCACCGCTCCCGCCTCGCGAATGTGGAAAATACGCACGTAGACGTACAATTTAAACAGTACTCTAGGAGGGTTCTACTCTATTTCTCAGCCTGTACAGCTTAGTCAGACAACAGTGTTAACTGGTCATTATAGCATGGTTTCCTCTTTAAAGATTTCTATATTTCAAAGTACTGTAACCATCAATTTTTGATGTAAGAAGTAAAGAGGAAGGCAAAAAGAAAAAGGGTGATTTGAGACCTTAAACATATTCAAAGGCACTTAGCTATTTCCTGATCTGACAAGATATAAAAACGTAGCATGACTTAGCATGAGTTTATGGGGAAAGTATTAAAAATATACAAATTCAATTTCATTTAAATAATTCTCTAAACTGCACGCTGGCCAAAGGTTGCAATTATATTTTTGTCAGCAAGAATAAAAAAGAGAGATTTACCTATTGTAGTATTTGCGTGTGTGTGGTGTGTGTAAATTTGAAATAGATAAGACTTCATTCTGGGTTCTAAATGTACTCTTAACAACTGCAACCTCTTAAACAAATTTGATTTCTTAAAAGGTAGGTGACCAGAAAGGAAGCAGGATACAGATAGAAATTATCTCAAAATTAAGATAAAGAACTAAATAGAAACATAGCCTACCTAGTAGGTGGGTCATTTCTGTAAAAAAAAAGTTTTTACATGTTTTTACAAAAGTATGTGCATGTATGTGTGCGGGTATAGATATGTAAGCATGTGAACAAATTTCATGTAGAATAATATATTGGGTCAAATCAGAAACGTGAAAAACAGAAAAAACTTAATTGTGTTAATCATGAAAATCTTAGCCTCGGTAACTTGAATCCATGTGACAATGAAGAAGGAAAAGGACAAGAATTCAAACAGCTGACACAATAATCAGCAGCAACTGACAGCATCTCATTTGATATTTGATATCAAGCACTAGATCAATATTTGTAAGATCAATGCAATTTTAATGGTTTTCTTTCAAAACTATATGAAAGCCAAATTGTGACACTCTGTGCTAGAGTTATTTTTAGAGCTGGTTATT
This sequence comes from Pteropus vampyrus, assembly GCF_000151845.1. NCBI lineage: Eukaryota > Metazoa > Chordata > Mammalia > Chiroptera > Pteropodidae > Pteropus > Pteropus vampyrus. The sequence goes on from NW_011888792.1 coordinate 11,493,251, forward strand.
TCAGGGGGTGATACTAATTTACTGAGGCAAAGCAAGAGCAAAAAAAAAAAAAAAAAACAACCCCCAAAACCCCCCAAAACAAACTATCATTTCTTCAATTGACAAATCCTGATTATCTAAGTATCCAGAGAAGATATGAACATTTATTGGGAAAAGTCATTTATTTCATTATGACAAAACAAGACTTTGGAAATTTATTTGGAAGTACATGATGATGAACTGGATTAGAGATACCTTTTTCAGACACAATGGGATTAGGTGGCATTTGAGCCAAAAGAAATGAAAATAATAAAAAGAGAAAATCTAGGCCTTTCAGTTACAGGGTCAATCCCTTCATGTGTGGAATTCAATGGGAAATAACAGATTTTTCTGTGTCCCAGGCAGGGTAGAAAACTGAAAGGCTTATTTGAAACTCATAGCTAGATTTCTACACAGGTCAATCAGAGCAAGAAAAAAAAGTAATTTGGTATGCGTATTGTCTATTCTTTTCCTTTTAAGAGGTTATACCTTAAATATAAAATGCAAATTACTCTAACTCAGAGGCACTTGGTTTTCAACTTATAAACCTTTAGACAGTAATCTAAGAGCATTCCACTCTTTATTTTTGTCTTAGTTGTTTAGACAGTAACATTAACTCATTTGCTTACCAACTTATTTTATTTAACAAAAATGCTAAACTCTATTTATTTGTTTTTACAGATTCGATTTTGAGGCATTTTCACCTAGAAGAATCCAAGATCTTCAGTCCAAACAGCAACTTCCGGGGAGGTAGACAATGGGGGTGTCCCAAGAGGGAGTTTAAAACTAGGTGAACATTTCAGTAAGAAGGTGAGATGTGGTGATTGTGGGTAGCATTCCTGATTAGCAGATGTTTAAGTTTTTAGACTAAAAGAGAAATAAAATGTCTTTCATTTGAAATTCAACTTTAATTAAAAACTTGGGAGAAATTGGTTTTCACCTGAAATATTTTAGAAAAATTTCTCATACTTGACCTAAAGACCCTTCTTCTCTCTTCAAGATACAGAATAAAATATTTCAAAGCTGTGCAGTTCTTAAACTTTCCACTCAGTGTTTCTTTTTTTCTTGATGACAGTATATTGCCTGATAAACTTTTAATATATTATTACAAACAAATCACTTTAAAGGCATTGTATTATGTTTTTAAATGAAATTCATACCTAAGTCCTTGTGTAGCATAATTAAATTATGCACCTAGTATATTCTTTAGCAGCCTAAGTCATATTTTCTAGGATTTTAATAACTCCATAACCAAGTCACTCTCTTCATGTGTCTCTATGCTCCATTGTATTTCAAGTCTGGCAGATTGCCTTCAAACTAAAAACACACACGGTTTAAATAACTTTTAATGAAATTCAGCCACTTTACACACAAATACATGTTACATACAGAGAATTTACAGATGCAGATAAACTTGAGGCATTAAAAGATATTTATTACGATGCCTTGAAAATTTCATTTAAAAGAAAATAAGTTTACAAATAATCCTGGTGACCAACGTATATTGAGTATCTACTATGTTACAGGCACTGAAAAAGACATATACGTACTGTGTATGTTGTCTATTTTTGGTAGAATGGGCATATGTACCCCATGAATGAATATGTATGTGTATGCGGTGTACACACACACACACATGCATATATATATATATATATATATATATATATATATATATATATACACACACTTTTCTATTAGTTTTTTAAAAAAAAACCCTGAGTTATTTCAAAGAAAGAAGGAAGTTTTATATTTAATTGTAGTTCAGACTTCATTTTGGCTGATCATAATGTGACCAACATTTTTCTTCATAGCACGAAGGATGGTACTTAGAATTTAAGTTTAGTGTTCCAAAAATGCTGCTCTTCTTAAGCCACTTTGAAGTAATGCTAGTGAGTTTAAGATCCAGATCTACATGTTAATCTCTAGTTTTGCCTTCAAACAGAATTCAGTTACAAAGAACTTGGAAAGATTTTGAATCTATTCAGGAGAGGAAAACTCTTTAATTTTCTGAGGAGTAAAAACTCCCCAAGAAACTTCATATAGCTTCTTAGATTTTGCTTAGCATACGTGATAAAACATTGATTGTTGCAGTTTGGTGACCCATGAAATTTGGGGGTTAGTTTTCTCTTCAGACCAGAGCATATAATTATGCAAATAAAGAGCTGTCACTGATCTAGTGAAATACTCACAAACACATGCACTCTGAAATTGGACAGAAAAGTGAAAATGGTTGGTGATGTGATGGTGCCATGGTTTGTTTTCCTGCCAAGTTTCTATCCAAGTTCATTATTCAAATTGTAAACTTTAAAAAGAGACATATCATTCTTAGGGTGTTGGTTGTCTTTTCATTTCAGATTCTTTGTATTGGTACTGCAGGCTGGTTACAAAGTACAGTTCAACATTATTTTACCTATGACAGTCTCCAATATTAACTGATGTAATAGCCAAGGAAAAAAAAGCTGAATGACTTGGAAGGAAAGATGCTGGGCCTCTCTAGATTTCTTTCTGGAAATACATCTCATGTCAATTTCAAGCAGAACTCAACTCCAACAATGCAAAAATATAGTGAAAAGTTTTTGACAAATTTCAGGGCAAAGGACTGGGTAAAGTTGCCTGTAAGGCCTCATGGATTAAGTCAAATTTTCGTCTTCAAGCTTTTTATATTCAAGGGGAAAATACTGGTCACTGCATGATATCCACTTAATGGCCAAACTTTTGAGGATGATTTTCTTCTATCTAGCGATTAAGGCCACCATATAATATTTGGTGATTTTGACATTTATGGTTCATTTACAATTATCACGTCTCTGAAATCTTTGTGCTAAGAATTAACAAGAGCTCTTCAATCTAATCATGTTCTTTGGCATCGAGGTCCCCCAGTTCCAAAGTTACCATCCCACAGGCTGTTGCATAATTTCAGATGTCATGGAGAGTCCCCCTGATGAAATCTGAGAAGGCTCATGTCAGACCACTGACTGCTAAAGACATCACTACATGAAAGATCAGTGGTGTGAAACTTTAAAAACATCGATCCAAATGAATCAATTAAACCAACATTCATCCCTCTAAAGTGTGGGGTTTAAAACTATCATTGTTGCTTTTTCCTTAACCCTACATAGATTTTGAGATAAACGCTGGAATGCTTTGATGGCTACTTCTATTCTTGAATCTCCGTTAATCGACTTTGTGCTATTTCCCTCTTTTCAACATCTTCCACTTGGTGTACGTTCTTTACTTTTAGTACAGTGCATGACAGTTGCAATGCTTTAAATCTAAAACCGCCTAACAAAGCTGACGCGTTGGGTAGGATAGCTTTAAGCTCTGTGAAGTGTTGATTAAAAACCCTTTCCCAGACTCAAACTGATCTTTTTGGAGATTAATAGGATATTAGATAAAAGGAAGATGAACAATTCAAGAGACTCCCACTCAGTCACTCTATACAAGGAAGGAAGGAAAGTATTCCATTTTTGAAAGGGAGCACCTCCTGGAGTCTTTTATTTTATATTATTACAGCACCTAATAAGTAATCATAAAATAACCACCATTATCTCCCTTTTTTTGGCCACCCATATTTCAAAGATGAGAATGTTTTACATTTATTTAAAGACATTTTTCTCTACAGAGGCATAGGGAAAGTTTTTGAGATAAATTTTAAACTTTCTGTAATAGTAATCTTTCTAAAATGAATCAGAACTACAAACACCAAAATGAACCTGTCAGTTTAGAGTTACAAACTATAATTATGACAGCAGACACACATGTATTTGGATTGGAACTCCAGATAATCCAGAGAAACATGAAAAAAATCTTATCAGCACTGATAATATAGTTAACATTCTGTCACCCACACTCTCTCAAAGGAGTTATAGGTTTTAAAGAAGAAAAAGCTGTAAAATAAATGTAAAGAAGATATTTTCAGATTAGATGTCATAATACATCAGGGATTTATTTATATAAGGATTTGGAAACAATTTAATCTGATCAGACTCCTTTTGGAAAACACATTTATTTACTGTATACTAAACTGTACTTTATAAAATGATAGTTTAACAGGTTCTAATTTCCAAGTAGCTAAGAAAACATTTAAGATGTTAAAAACAGATGTATTAAAAAAATGTTAGCTTTGTGAAAGGTCCAAGCCAAATATTGACTCAACTGGAGTTAGGATACTACCATAGAGCAACAATAATAGTAATAGTAAGCACCTATAAGGTGTAAAGGATTTATGACATCTCACCATTCTTCTTAGGTTTCTGCTTTTATTAATCTCTATACACGAGAAAATGAACTTCTGAGCAAGAATAATACGCTGCTGTTTGTTGGGAAAATTGTTTTTATTTAAAAATGGTAAACAGAAATATATAATATATAGAAAACTCCTGTGCTTTACTTAATTTTTTGGAGGGAGGGGGTATAAACAATAATGCAATCCAGGTTGAAGCACAAGGCAGAAACTTGAGGAAAAAAAAACAATTGTTACAAGTAGATTTCTACCCCCTTCAAAAATCCATAAAAACTTTTAATGGCTGCATGGTTAGGTACCTTTAGAAAGCTCCAAAGCCAATATCTGGCTTTTAAGTTTTAACAGGACTATTTTGAATCTTAGATTTATCACTAACTCCTTGATTCTCATTCTACTAACTCTAAGAACCAAATATATAATTAAAACGAACAAACCCACATCCTAACTTAAACCTCTACCTATCTCAAAACCAAAGAAGAAACCAAAATGGGGAGGAGAAGATCAGAGCAGAAATATTAACACTTGTCACCTCCAAGCAGGCGGGCTACTTACTACTAACTGATTGTTGTTACTCCAGGAAAATTGAGGTGAATGATATTATTACATTTATACCAAAAGACCCATAATCAACAGGTTAAAAAATCCTACATTACAAGGAATCTTATCGGTTAGCAGTTGGAGGTCTGGGATGGTTTGCCTAGCTCTCTCTGGGTGGCTACAGCTCAGATCCACAAGTAGAAATTAAATTTACACAACTTAAGTTTGCAAATAGCTCTCTATAGATAGTTAAATAACGCCTAACAATCCAGTAGTTTTAAAGTCTTAAAGGCAATTAAACAGCGATTTACTCTAGTTAAAAGTAAAGGTTTTTAAAAAGAGAGGTGAGAAAATTACAGAAGAGGAGTGATTTTATTTATAAACTGAGCATATTTACTTTGCTCTAATTCAGGTGCAGAAGCTTCACAAATTTAGCACTGCAAAAGTGCCGATTTTAAAAAAATGCAACAAAATTAGTTTCCTGTGAACATTTTCATGTACTGAAAACGCCACACAATTTATAACACTTTGAAAAATATATTCGATTCACATCGATTCTCAAATCTTCTCAATGGAAGGTACCATTATTTTATACAGTTCACCACTTCTTCTAAAATAGAAAAGATTGCAGAACAACAGGCTTGACATTGGTGGGGTTACACATTTTAAGCTATCTGAGAGCTAGATGACATTTTGATTTTTCCTATGTTGTTTATGCTAAAATAACCTCAAAATATATGCATATATGACTACTGTAAAAAGATCACTTTAATTTGCCATCATCGAAACTATAATAACTAATTAATATACTTGTATACCAGAGATATTATCGCTTTAAAAACTTGCTGAAATCGGTTCGTAATACAAAAACATTTTATCCATATGGTGGTTATTTTAATTAAATTTTTTTTGAGGAGTCAGTTCTAAGTCATTTTGGATACATTTTATCATGTCCTTAAATAAGAGAGGCATGTTGTTGCATATACTTTAAAAACAGATGAATATTAAATTCTGATTCTCATCTATTAGAAACAGAATCTTCACTAGGTAATTAAAAACTGATAACGTTAAGGTTTAACATTTGAATATAAAAATCAGCAAAATCTTAACTTATTTTACCTCTTATATTTCACAGTGTTGGCCAGATCTTAGCTGGATCAAAAGACAATTGTTGAAGCTGTAGGGCAAAACCCTACAGAGGAAGTGTACTATTAAAAATTATACTACTGCACTGAGGAGATCAACTTTCACACCAGGTCTTTCCCTTTCTGTGGAGCAGAAAACTAAAAGAATCATTTTAGACCAACTTAGCCTTTCAGAAGGAAAAAGCTCGAGTACACAGGTTCACTTTCTTAATGACAAAAAATTCTATCCCTAAAAGGGTCAAACTCCAGGAAAGATCAGAATAGATCATTCTAGTTAGGATTAATAACAATAAACTTTCTCCACATTAAGGTTAAAAAAGCGAAACAAGTATGCTATCTAAATTACAATGCCACTCAATATACATTATATATTTAAAAAGTCAAGTCAAATCTAATGATAAAGTTGGAAAGTCCATTGAAAAGAGGGAGGGTCTTTCACACAGAAATGTAAAAGATTTGCTCATCGCTATGTTTTGGTTGAAACAATCTCTTGTGAAATTAGAGACTAGTGAAAAAAATCTCATATTCAACTGGCAAGGATTTTCAGCGGTAATGTGGATTTAGCATTTTATAGACTTTTATGCAAAAGTTTTTTTCCTGGTCTCTAAATGAAAATAGACTGTTAGGGAGAGAACAATTTGCGCTCCCAAAACTACATAGTATATCATGGCATTCATGTTCTGAATTTAAATTTGGCTTTTCTGGGTGTGAGGGGCGGGGAGAACTTCCTTAAAACAAGAGACATAGACGCCCTCAGAGAAAAACCTACTTTAAAAAGTAAGTTTGAAGTCTAGAATAAAAGTTTGCTCTGGTTCGGAGAAGAGAAAAAATGGACCCGATTAAGGGGGGCCAGGGCTCGAGGGTGGGGGAGCAGTGGTGCGCTGCAGCGGGCTGTAGGACCGCGCAGACGCCGCTAGCCCCGCAGCGCCGGCGCGGGCTCCGTCAGGGCAATTAGAGGAGCGCGGGCCGCGTCAGGCAGGGCGCTGTCAGCCTTAATCTGCGCGCTGACGGGCAGCGCGAAGCCCGAGCTCAGCCCGCAGGAAGCACGACCAGTGAACCCATATTGCTTTGACAGTTGCACTCATCTAGAAATAATGCAAAACGCTATTTAGATGTATATATCACGACCCTGTGCTCTAGGAAGAAAACAATCTAATGAGGGGCTGGGAGTCTGCTCGCCGACGACAAGCAGTTAGGAGCCGGGTGGATGCATGCTCGAGTGTGGGTCCTGGGCGTCCCCTCCCCTGTCTCGCTCGCTCTCCTCTTACAGCTCTTCATGCTTGATTCGGTGCGAGCGCCGCGTCAGAGCCGGCTTGAGGGAACTGGTCTTGGCCTCAGAGGCTTCGGTAAAAAATTTGAAAATAGACGGGAAGCTCTTCCAGGAAGTGAGTTCGTGACGGTCGGTGCCTGCAGAAAACACAGATTCGGTTAAGAGAGGGCCTCGCCGGGAGCCCCCGTAGTTGGGGAGGCGACCGCCAGGCCGAGCGGAGGCGCAGGCCTCGGGTCCTCCGCCCCTCGAGACCGCGCCCTGCCCCCGAAGCCGCAGCACCCCCGCGCGGCCCCGCCACACCACACCTGTACCTGCGGGTCCACTTTGCCCCCGGGGCTCAGAGGCAGGCTGAGGTCCGCCAGATCCGCGTCTCTGCAGGCGACGCCCGTGAGGCAACCCCGGGACTTCACCAGCCTCCGGCGTTAGCCCCCTCCCGCCCCAGGCGCGAGGACGCGGCCCGGAGTTCTCCGCAGGTCGCTCCAGGCGCGGCCAGGCGGCCCCCGCGGCCCCCACGGCCCCAGCCCCTCCGGGCCAATCGAGGCGCGCGGCGGTAAGGGCCACTCCCTCTCCCGCCTCAAAACCACCCCCTTCCCCAGGCTCTGCGCGCGCGCTGGCGCGCGCGCGCGCGGGGATTGGTTTCCTCAGCGCGAGGAATCGGGCTTCTGCACCCACCCCACAGCACCCACGTTTGCTTCCGAAGAAGGGGAAAAACCCACAAATCAGATTTTTCTTGACTCTTCCCCAAAGCGTGCTGTTAGACGTGATTGCCTCAGCGAAGGCACTGTGACCAGATTGTACGAGATGGCTTAAAGAAGGACCAGATACAAAAAAAAGATTGCACAGAAGTGTCCTAGCAGGCTACCTTTTTTTTTTTTTTTTTTAACAGATTTTTATGGGGCAGGTTTTGAAAACATAAAAAAATAAAATAAAAAATAAAATAAAATAAAATAAAATAAAATAATAAAGGTTTCAGAGGAGTGACTACTAAAAGAGCGTCCAGGCCTCCTATATTGTCAGGCGAAATTCAACTCAGAAAATGCAGGTTTAGTTGCCAATTTACGGGATTATTTTATTTTACTACAGCTGCTTTCTGTGGCTTCAATTTAATACTAATGTGTAGTATTTTTCAAATCAAATCTACCTTCAGTTTAACAAGCAAAGTAACATTGATGTAAATATAACAGATAAAGACATTAATCTGTTTTTGACTCTTTGTGATAGCTTATGTCATTTTACCAGTAGCTTCATAACTGAAAAAAATTTTAATTAAAAAATAAAAATCACTAAGACTCTCCTATAGAAATAATGAGTAGCTTTGAGACAGCTGAAATCTCTTCCTAGATCACTCAATTATGCAGAGAGATACTGCCTGGAAGTCTCCAGATTCAGGGCCCTCTGTCTGATACTTTAACATTGTTAATGATAATTCTTTAGTCTGTAATAGTAGGTCATTGCTATGGTTACTCTACAATGGTGCAACACTTTGCTTTCCCCTTCAGCTATTCGCTGAGACCTGGTAACCACATTTGTTGCCTAGCAACAGTTTTGTGACAGTATCACAATCTGGGAGTTACAACAATAAGGATGCTATGGCTGCAGTCGACCAGAGAGCAGAAAGCTACAGTTCTGTGCATGCAACTTAGCTGTGGGAGCTGGCCCTACTAGAGAACCCCTCTCTTTATAGGTGCCCTCACAAGGATGCTTTCTGAGCTCTTCTCTCAGATTGGCCTTATAAACTTGCATTTGGAATTAAGATCCAGTAGTGAAGTCATATCCTTGAGAAATATCTCCCAATACTACTGTACTCAAACTAAAAAATGAGGTCATTTCTCTATTTGCTTACTCATTTCGGGCAAAATTCAATGTTATTCAGTGGGAGAGAGAGATGAATGTGGTTTATCCTGGCAAATCCTAAAGTGACTGACTGGATTTTGTCAAATCTTAATATAATTCTTGGGAAAAAATTATATATATGCCTGTCTGCATCAATAGGTGCATACATTTTCAAGTTCTTTAAAATATATTTAACATTCAAATATTTATCATAATTTTCACTGATTTATTCAGATGATACTCTTAAAGAATTCTTTTTGAAGTTGAAGACATTTATATTCTCCAAACCCAAGTGAGCATCTACACATGCTTATACACATCAACTTTAAATAATATTTTATGAGTATATCTAGGAAGGGGCCAGTTTCTGGACAGGTTTATAAAATACTTGTCACTACAGTGCTTGCAACTCTAGTTTCACTTCAACAATAACTACTAATTGCACTTACAATAATAAAATACTTTAAAATCAATTGTATTTCTCTTTTTTGAAAGACTATTCTCAGATGCAAACTACAAGGCAGTTCCCAAACACAATGAGAAAAAAAAGGTGTTAATTGTCTCTTTTCCTATTCATTTCCCATGCTTCCAGGCTCATTTGGCATTTCCTCCATAGTGATCACACTTACACTTACTAGTGTTACCAAGACTATGATCAATTTGTAAGCTTTCTTAGGGAACTCTTCTCATAATTCCTCCCACCCCTTGAAAACCAATTCCATCTATGAACCTAGAGGGACCTAAGGAGTCAGTGGTCTGAAGCAATATTAACTCCTTTATTTTTTATTTTCTGGTGACAATCCTTCTGAAGGATGAACAAATTTCCCTGGTGATAAAAATCAGTACAAAGGCTTTTTAGTTTTAGCTTATGATGACCCTCTGCTTGATTAGTCCTGGGCTGAAAAGATCAAACTCCCTGAGATAACTAAGTATCTGCACCAGCTCTCAACATTTACCCAGGCAATTTAATAGTATAAATAATAAGAATGTGTGCTCTGTCAGAGGAAAGAAAATTGCTAGGAGTAAAGGTAATAAGCAAGGTAGCTTAGAAACTGAATTAGAGACCAGCATGGGGGAGGGAGATCTCTCCCTAAACTAAGGAGTGGTAATATGACTATTTTATAGAAAAATGGCTTTCTTTTCCAAATTTTTGAAAGTAGATTTTTAATAATTTAAAAATAGCATTTGGAAGTTAGGTAATTAATTGCATGTCCATCTGGGACTGCATATACACATTTCAAGACCATGTTCGGAGACCATTTTCAAAAATGTGGGGCCAAAGTTCAATTAAAATATTTACAAATTAATATGAATATCTATCCACAGTGATGCTTAGAGAATGGAAACTTCTGAGAGCAGCTTTCTAGTACTTAAAATATAGCATCTTATAGGAAATCATTTCATCAGGACGGAAAAACTAGGCCATTACATTATCTATTTATAAAAAGATATAAAAGGGGAAAGTTTAGGCCAATCAAAAAAGCAGCCATTTATTAATTAGCTACAATGATGTGTAGGTAACATGGACACTAGTCCATTTAGCACTAACCATGCTATTAGGAGACGGACATGGTTTGATAGTCACGGCCTGGTCTTTCCTCTACCAAGACTTTACCATTATCAAAAACTCCTCTTTTAACAGACTGTGAACATTCTCCACTTTTCAATTCCCCATTTTCCTAATCTAGAGAGGTTCCTACAATGTAAGGAATAAAGGGGTTTCTCATATTAAATACATGTCATGTTCTCAGGGAATGATTTTTGTATCCTTTTGGATTGGAAGGCTTGGTTTTACTGGATAAATCCCTCTGGGGCATATTCAGTTTCCTAATCTATAAAATTGATTCGGTATCAAAATAAAATGTACAGGATCTCAGTGCTTCATTACAAAAAAGTGCCTTTGCTCAGTCTCAATCAGTGGTTCTTAATAGGCATCGTAGTGGCCTCTGGGGGCATTTTGGAAATTTGTAGGTATATTTTTGGTGGTCAAGATGATTGGAAGGAGCTATTCATATTTACTGGAAGAAGGCACAGGGATGGTGGACATCCTTTAGTTTGCAGGGCAGTACAGCACGATGAAATGTTATGCATTCCACATGGTTTTCAAATGTTCTACCAGTTATTCATGTAGTTGAAAAACCTATTTGTAATTAAATGAGCTTAGAATTTAGATCTGTTTAACAAATAATCACAAAGTATTTTTGGCATGATCCAACTACCATGTAAATTGAAGGGATTTTGTACTTTATGTATGTTGTTCAGAATGTCACCAAGAGTGGTTTACCACATAAGATCTTATCACTGATGGCATCACTGCCCACAGTACTTGAGTTGCCGATAAACACACTTGCATCAGCTTGCATTTGTAACTGTTGAATTCATAAAGATTCTATGCCTAGGACCAGTATCTGACTATTATAGCATGCCTTCTCATGTAGATTTTCCTGAGCACTTTTAATATTGATATGCATATTATTTTTTATTATGTTAGTTATTTTCTTTTATTCCTTCTATATTTGAACTGGAGCATTACAATAATTTAGCAATTTTATAAGTAGGTGGGTTATGTTACCTCTAGAATTTACTTCAAGATTTATTTCAAGTAAAAGCACTGAGTAACACTTGTTATAATAGGAAGTATTTAGATGATCAAGGGTCAGCTTAAATAAAAATGAATAGTTAATTCTTTTTTATTTCATTAGGGATTAATTTTCCCTAGAATCTGACCCCTGTTCTAGCTTTCTCTTTTATGCTTATACAGAGTAGAAAGTGCCTTTTGTTTTTCTTAATGTTTCTTCCCAAAATACTTTTTGTTACTAATGTTATACATTGAAATAACCAAAAAGCAGGGGGTAGGGGATCTTCTAATTAAAATACTACACTGAATATTTATCTCTTATCTATCACTTGTTTTAAAAAAATGAACTATAGCAAATTTCAAAGCAGTGAAGAAAGCATAAATGGTTAAAAGAATCGGAAACTTTGAGTATGAAGGATGAGACTATAAATCATAAAAGGAAGATCAAATTGCTAAAATATGTCATTTGTTTTCCCAAAAGACTCTGTATTTAAGAAAAAGTGTCTTGTAATGGAACTAAGAAGGATGGTGTCTACATTTATGTAATAGCATTTAGAAATTAAACAATAATGGTTGGAAATAGCACTGAGAGGGGAATGTTCAAAGAATAGGATGAGAGAAGAAAACATTGCTGTATCTTCTGCCTTGTCTATTCCCTTTACTTCTTCATGTGATGACTTCAATCTAAATGTTTCTTACAAGTTTGCCTTGTCCACACTCCTCTTCACTTGATCTTAGTACTCAGAATTTTTTTTTGGTGGGGGGTGGGGGTGGGAGAAACAAAAACTATGCCAAAATATGCTACTGAGTTAGCAGCTAAAATCCTGATGTTTACTTTGGCAGATGTGGACTAGTCTGAAGCTGTACCTCCTTTTATGCAGCAGGTGTCTTAAAAAGTTATATGTAAATATAATTTCTATAAATAGAATATTTTTAAAGGAAGAAGTAGGTTATTTACTTCAACGAATCTTTTAATAAAGTGGAGAATTCTCTGGGAAAGCAAATAATCATTCTTCAAATGATACACACACATACATGAGATTTGTTAGAGATGAGGCTTACTAGTACAATATGATGGACAGTCTGAGTAAGTTCTTATCAAAGAGATAATTTAGAACATTTTCTTGGTCAGCCATTCACTATTCTAATTATTGCTAGTCGCCTTATTTTGCATGGTGATAGGCCAAAAGGTCATGGAATAATTTCTACATCTTAGAATCTGGTTTAGAATAGGGAATATAACTTCACAAAATCATGTCTGAATATGAAATATTGTTTTCATATCTTTGTTTTTTGGGGAAAAACTAGCATGTGTCCCTACCCTCTTACTAACATCCCCAAGTCCTCTCAAACCAAAAGAATTCATTTTTAAAGAAAAAGTAATGAATAAATTTTATAAGTTTCTTACGATAAAGTGTAAAGAAAAAACCTAGAAAGATATGAAACATTAACAGAATAACATGTCTATGATACTTTCAAAATGACAAGGCTTGATTTTAAAAATTGATCTTTAACAAGAAAAAGAAATATGGGCAATTAGGAAGTAATGAAGACCCTGTCAATATAGCTATGTTGATAATAACAGGTAGGGGAATTCTTGAGAAAATCTAATATATAAAAATCAGGAGGTCTGTAATATGCATTATTGAGTCCCAGTGGGATTAACTAATGAACTTATGAGCACATCAGCAGTTATTTTTAGACTGTTATAAAGAATTAGAGAAATACCAGAGCACTGAAAAATAATGTACCTTCTAAAAAGAAATAAAATATAACTACTAAAATTCATTTTAAAATAAATTCTTGAGCTTCTAAGAAGGGTACCTAATGAACTCTCCAAGTTAGAAGGCACAAGCGTGAGACTTAGTCACACTGTCGGTGGGTAGGTGGGGGTAATAAATGGAGTGAGGTGGGGTGTTCATTGAGACTATATAAGTGAAATGCCAAGAGCAGCTAAGTAAACATGTTGCACTGCCTTGTTAAATTACTTGTGTAAGGTACAGGCAAGTCTCTTTCCATTGCTAACACTGTTGGCAAGCCTGTTAAAGCTGAGATTGGGTTGAGACCCTAAAGGCAAATCATCTTATCTCTTGACCAAGAGATAAAAGACAGGCTGAAACGAAGACATAAAATCAGAGGTAGAAACTTTTGAGTCATTTGCAGTTTCTGGGGCAGCCTGGCCTTTCCTTCAGCTTCTTTTCTATATTCCTCATCTACGAAGGGGATTGGGGGCAGGGGGTGTGGGAGGGTGTGGGAATAGGGTGCCGGGCAGCTTAAGATCCTGGGAGACAACTCTGTAAACATTCTTTTTTTTTTTTAATTATTAAAGTAGTTGACATACAGTATTATATTTGTTTCAAGTGTATGAAAGTAAATTTATTCATAGGCAGAGTGGACTGCCTGTAGAAGCTGTGGGTCTCTTACATCAAACCTGGCAGACCTCTAATAAACTTTCTCCTAACCAATAAAAAATGGATGCATTTTTATTGCTTCAATTGCCTATCAAACCCAGACAGCTGGTGTAGAAGTGCTTTCTTTAGTTTTAATTCTTGTCTCATATAGTACTCTTACTGGTGCCACAAGGCCTGGCCACCAGGGATATTGTTTCCCTTTAAAATTTGAGCCCAGATGTGGGCAAAAGCTCTCTTCTTAGTTGCCTTTTCCAAAGTATTGTAAGAGCACAAAACACTAAACAAGAGAATGCAAAGAACCAAAAAATAGTTATTTCTATAAGCACAGGTTTCTGATCTGATTATCCAACACAATCAGCAAAGAGCTTTACTGCACCTCATTTTAAAATAAAACTGTCAAAAAGGGCTGTCTGTTTCTAGCTAGGTACCTATGGCTTATGGCTACTAGTTTGACACTGTGTGTGTGTGTGTGTGTGTGTGTAAGCGGCGGGGAGTGGGGAGGAGTGGTGGAGGAGGGAAGGATAGTGATTGAGAAGATTAAGAAGAGAGGGAGGGGAGGGAGGGGTGAGATTAAAGAATAAACTGGAAAATACTTTCTTTATTTCAAAACAAAACAAAACCTTTAACTAGTTCAAATATCTGAATCTTCTGTTGTCCTCCTCTCTCAATTGCAGATTCTACCCTAAAGGATATATTTTGTTGGCAGATAGTTTTTTCCAGAGGTCCTGTGATTAATTTATATATTCACACATGTATTTATTATGTGTCGTGTACTATTTCTTGAGGCTAAGGATGCAATGGTGAGCAAGATATATAAAGGCTCTACTCTGTAGCATGCATGTTAGTACAGATGATGGGCAATAAATAAGTAAACCAATGAACATGATTATTTTGGAGAGTCAGAAGCACTATGAAGAAAACACAATAGGGGGATGTGAAGAGAATGAGGAGGAATGAGTTGGAATAAAGAGAGGTGGTCTTCAATTTAGACTGGGTGGAGAAGACTTGTGACTTGAGACCTGAATGGCAAGAAGGAGCAAGATGAGGGTCTGGGGTGGAATGCTGCAGGTAGAGTTCTGGAGAATAAAAGCAGGTGCTCTGAGGATGAAAGAGCTTGTCATAGTAGAGCAACAGAAAAGCTGAAGTGACTAGAGCATGGTAGGTGAAGGGGAGAGTGGAAGAGATGATTCAGAGAGGTGGGCAGCCTCCAAGCTATGTGAGGTCTCAAAAGCCATAGTGAACGGTTTGAATTTTATTCCATGTGCAATGGAATTGCTGCTTGCAGAGTTTCAGGCATTTTTAAAAGTACACTGGCTGGTATGTGGTGAATGACGAATGGATCGCGGGGAGTTAGAATGATGGATTTAACCCTTCCTGATTGCAATTACCAACTTCTCCCATCTCTACAGCATTCTCTGAGGCTCACTCCTCTCCTACGCACTTCAGAGTATAAAATCCACTTGCTGCTGGTTCACGTACATAAATTAATGACACAGTAATAGTAATATTCAGTAAAAGCTGAGAATCTAATAAAATAATATTTCAAAGTAGTAAATAAAAAAAAATGAAGTTGACCCAGAAACATTTTCCTAAAAAATGAAGTTGACCCAGCATTTTCCTAAACAATTCTGCTCTTGTTATACATGCTGACACCTCTGGTTCCTCAGCCCTTTCACTTTCAATTGCTTCTCCTCTACCTTGTGCCCTACTACCAGCTGAAAAATCTAAAGTATCATTTGTGTCTTATATCACTTTCTCTGCTCAAAAATTTTCAATGGCTCTCATAATCTATGAAATCATGTAAAAATACCCTCATTTGGTTTAAAGCCCTCCATCCTCTGGCTCTAGTCTACTTTTCTGGGTTTATCCCTTCACTCTTCTATCAGTATTCCGCAATCTCTCAGGCCCAGCTCAACTGACATTGCTTACACCTTTTCAAAATCTCAGGGACTGGGCATCTGTGATTCTTGAATCTAGCTGGAGAAGAGATTACCATTATAAAGTTTTTGAAGGCAGGAGTCAAACTTTACTCATCTTCAACACAGATTGATAAAATATACCTTACACTGAAGTGTATGCTAGCTTTTAGAATTAAGAAACAAATTCCTCTAAAACTGGAATATGATGACAGTTGCATATAACTAACGCTAAAGGAAGCAGAGTGTTTTTCTTGCCTCTCCAACAAACTGATGAGATAGATTCAGGTGATCCACAGTCCACTACTACTGACAAATAGTGAAAGTATTTTCTAGATCTCTTTAGCTAAAATGTTGTGCTAATCTAGTAAATACAATTTACTAGCATCAAGAGGTTTAGGAAAGTGTCAGAGAATCAAACTTTAACTGTTAAGAGTTTGTATTGTATTCCCAAGATGTAGTTGGTTTGGTCCAAATTTAGATGCAGATAGAAATGTATCAAATATAAAATAGTAAAGATTTGGAAAGGACCCTGGATAAAATTTCATATAACAGCTTCATTTCACAGGTAAAAAATCTAAAGCTCAGAGAGGTTGTGATAGGCCAAAGTTGCACAGACATTTCTTCGTAATATAGTCAATATTTACAAATTGGTTAAGTACTGAAAAAGAAAATAATTTTCAGAAGACATAAGTCTAATTGCTTTAAATCTAGTTCAATATTTACTTCCTCTAATAAGACTTCTTTGGTTAACCTTTCCTCACACCAACTACTTCCTTTCTTCATGTTTCAGTATTTTGTATATGGTATATATTATCATATACTTGTTTTACTTAACTAGTTATTTCATATATGAAATACACCTTGCTTTATCTCCAAATCCTTTGGAGGTACTACCTCAAAAACTTTTTATTCCAGAAATCACGATTGAGGCTTAACAGACGTTTGTTGTACAAACAACTGTCCAGAACAGAATTTATCAGAAAACTGATGCTTATTAAATGTTATTAAAAATAAACAAAACATAGAATCATAGAAATTTTCTATGGTTTTATACTATTTTGATGATGAAATTAGGAAAATGGAGGCATACAGAAGATCATGCATGGCAGTATAAACTTGTGAATTTACAAAACAAAGTGCTATTAGTAGTCTAAATACACGAATGAATCATTATATGAACTTTTGTATCCACAGTATCATTTTATATTGCTCTGTCAGACTTTCAAAAATCACAGACCTTTGCTTTGCAACCAACAGGAGGAAGGGGAATGTGGTAGAGTAGTCATTATTAATTATTCCAGTCACTTAATGATTTGGAACTGTACTAAAGCCAATGTGAGGAAAACTGATATATTTACGATATTGAGTCTTCCAATCAATGAATATATTACATCTTGCCATTTATTTAGACTACCTTTAATGCCTCTTAGTTTTATCATTTTTCTCCAAAGAAGATTTGTACTTAATTTTCTAGATTCATTCATTAAGTCATTTATTTATAATTAGACTTTTTATTTTGAGATAATTATAGATTCATAAGCAGCTATATGGAATAAGATTAATCCTGTGTCCCTTTTTATAATTTTTCCCAATAGTAATACCTTAGAAAACCATAGTAAACTATGACAACTAGGATACTGACAATGCTACAGTTAAGATATAGAACATTTCCATCACCACGAAGATCACTCAGATCGCTCTTTTATAGTCACACCCACTTCCCTTCCAACCCCTAACCTCTGGCAACCACTAATCTGTTCTCTATTTCTATAATTTTGTCATTTCCAGAATGTTATATAATGAAATCATACAATATGCAAACTTTTGGGATTGGCTTTTTTCATTTGGTGTAATCCTCTGGAGATAACCCAGGTTGTGTATCAATAGTTTGCTCCTTTTTATTGCTGAGTAGTATTCCATGGTATGGATGTACCACAGTTTGTTTAATATATCATGTTCCCCTACTGAAGGACATCTGGGTTGTATCCAGGGTTTTGGCTATTATGAAAAATTCTGCTATAAATATTCATGTATAAGCATTTGTGTGAAATAATATTTTCTGGGATAAATGCTCAAGAGTGCCACTGCTGGGCCGTATATTAGTCACATGTTTAGTTTTTCAAGAAACTCATACTGTTTTCCAGAGTCATTGAACCATTTTACATTCCTCCCAGTAATGTGTGAGTGATCTAGTTCTCTGCATCTTTGCCTATAATATAATGAAATTGGGTAGATTAATTCCTCTAGCTTCCTTCTTCTTCAAAATTGTTTCAGGTATATCTAGTTTCTTTGCCTTTCTATATAAATTTTAGAATAACCTTGTCTATATCTACTGCACAGTCAAGGATTGACCTTGCCCCAAAAGGTATCACCTTGAGCTCTGGAGGATCTGGAGACGAAAGTTAGCCAGGCAGGTGGTCAATCATGTCAACACAACTGAGTCTCACTAAGAGCTCTGGACATCAAGGCTTGGTTCAGCTTCCCTGGTTTGCAATACTCCATGTGTATTCTCACACACTGTTGCTGGGAGAAGACAGTACTTTCCATGAATTTTCTGGAAGAGGATAACTGGAAACTTATCCTTGGAACTTTCCTGGACTCTGCCCTATGTGCCTCTTCCTTGGCTGATTTTAATCTGTACCCTTTTGCTGTACTAGGCTGTCACTGTGAATATAACAACTTTCAGTGAGTTCTGTGAGTCCTTCTGGCAAATGATCTAATCTGAACGTGGTCTTAGGGACACCCGCTTGCAGTTGGTATCAGAAGTGAGGGTGGTTTTGGGGACTCCAAAAGTTTGTATCTACAAAAATATCTTGTTAGAATTTTGACAGGAATTATGTTAAATGTGTATATCGACTGGGGAAAACTGAGATCTTTACTATGTTAAACGATCAACTATATGAACATAATATGCCTCTTAGCTTTATTTCTTTAGTATTGCTTATTTCTTGATGCTACTATAAATGGATCTTTAACTACTGTTTTTGGTATATAAAAATGCAACTGATTTTTGTATAATGATTTTGTATCCAGCAACCCTGATAAACCCTTTTTATCCTAAAAATTTATCTATCGATTTTGAATTTTCCACATAAACAATCATATGTGAAAATTTTCAGTTTTCTTTTTTCTTTTCTAATTCTTATAACTTTTATTTCTTCCAGTCATAAATTTAAGCTATAAACTTTAAGCTATAAATAAAATAGACTCAAATGTATTCATACCATTAACTAATGAGAGGAATAAAATATCACACAAAGAAAATTATTATGAATAATATAAAACTGGCATAAAATTACTAAATTTTCTATTTTGATTGATTTTTGACTATGCACTCAAAAAACCCAGCCCTGTCAGGTAATGTCATCTAGTTGCTGACTACTGGTCATGAAGGCTCTCTGTCACCTGATGATGGAAACTGACAGCTTCTGGAATATTAGTTATGCTCCTAGAACTGTGATTTCTTTTCATCTCAGTTAAGGTAATGTAGAGATAGGCTATTTTTGTTACATTCAGCCTCCAAGTCTAGAGTTGCTCTCATGCTGTCTGGTACTACTTTAATTTCGTTCCCAGTTCTGTCCCCCAGAGCACTTCCTCTCTGAATGTCCCTTAAAAAAATCTCATAGTGCAACTGACTTCTATACTGCAAGAATCCTTAAAGGATCCTGAACTTATTTACACAACAACATTATTACATGTAGAATAAACTAAACCTCTTCCACTAAGATAAAAATGCATTGATATTAAATTAAATACATACATTCACAAATATGTCATGTAAACGTAGTAAATTCCTACTACTAATTTAGAAAATGACATGAGAACATATTAGGTAGGACTGATTACTTCAATATCAGATAACATTTCAGAGAATTAGGGCAGAGAATACTCATGAGCATTTAAATTAACATTAAGTTCAACTAAGGGCTGATTTACAATAAAACTTTTTTTTATGATAAAAATTGAACAGAATCAGATAATGGCTAAACAATTACTAGAAGATAAAAATTATTTATAATTAATTATCCTTACTGTCTCCATACTGAACTTCATCCTAAAAGATAGTTCAAAGCTCTAATAGCGCTTCATCCTAAAAGATAGTTTAAAGCTCTAATAGCTCTAATAGTTTTTCATACGGGCTTTTCTGTAACTGTCCAGAAGACCCACAGGCTAAAATCCTTCATTATTTCTCAAGGCATTAAATTTTCTTCTCTGGAATTAAATTTATTTCTGGGTTTGTAAATATTTACAATCCTGGTGTTAACATATTGTAATGGATGTAAAGTGTATTTTACATATGTTACAAAATTTGGCAAGTACATATTATTCCCATTTTTTTGCTTTGTATACTAGCTCTCAGCAACATTTAAAATTTAACTACAGGGCCATTAAAGTCATTTTTTCAAGTGTCTTAAAATCAGGGTCAGAATTATTACTTAGATCTTGTTAAAGTAGCAATGGATGGGAATTATTTCCCAAAGAATCTCAATTATATCCTTTGGTCATCACTATAGGTGGATGGCATCTATTATTTTATTTATATTCCACAGAGAATATTTAAAAAATCATACTGATGGGAATCTACTTACAAGGTTAAGGTAGAGAATTAATCTACACAGTAAAAAAGATGTTGGTTACTAAAAATAAGATGTCTTCAGTTGGTCAGATTTCAATGCTTTTGGGTTAGTTTATATCCATCAGTAGAAACATGGATTGTGGAAAACTTTCCTAAGAGAAGCTGTAAATAAAGTTCTTATCTATTTAGTATCTATACTAAAACCTATAGTATCAAGACAAAGGTACTTAAGGAATCCCAATAATAAAGACTGCTAAAACCCATTTACTAGAAAAAAATTTACAAACTGTGAAAAAGAGGGCTAAAATTTATACATCTCTACAACCATTTAATAGTGAAAAATTTAATAATATCATAGTAAGAACACAGTAGTAGAGTTGCTTTTGCTTTTTTAACATTTATTCAAATCCTGTATTGAAATAAGCATTTGAGATGACTTACATATACATTATAGTAGAATAGAAGAAAAAAGGGTAAAGAGTAAAAGTAGTAGAGAAATAGGATAAAGGCAGGGATAAGGTAAGAGTAATACATAAGGATTAATAATAGAAATACCTGAACAATTGTCAGATTATGGCCAAAAATTTGACTGATATAAGGAGGGTAATACAACCAACTGATCATGATTAACTGTATCCAGGTTATAAAAGCAAACCAGTTGTAGAGAAGAACAATTGGTTTTTACACTTGTATCCTTGGTGGAAACTTATGATACAACACTAAAGAGCAACTTGGGAGAAGTGACTCAGAGGACATAAAGATAATATGTTTCAGGTGACCTGATAGACTGCAATAGTTTGGTTTACTCAAGAGATAAAATTAAACACATCTAAAGAAATGGATGAACTGTGTCTCCTTTAGACAACTATATTTTTAAAGATAATTGTACTATTTTTATTTTTGCTAATAGATTTGAGTAACAGAAAGTCTGAGGTTACATCCTCTGGCAAGAATTTTGGTGAAAAATTATTCTTGTGATTTTGGGGTCACCAATATGTTTTCATAGCCACTCAAGACATTTTGAAGGCTAACAGGACATGTGCTCAAATAGATGGTTCCTCACAAAAAAGGGGGGCTTAAGTGACTGGGAGGAAGAAAGGCCAAGAGTTGTTTTTTTTTAAAATAGTGTTGATAGCATGTCTGTAAAACTTTCAGCCTAGGTGTTATACTCTAGCCACAAATCTTTACCAATAAATAGCCCATAGCATAGAGAGAATTTGTAAAATTCAATTTTAAGCAAGCAATATGGCTGTAATATGTATTCCTAGTAATTATTATCACCATTAAGAGATAAAAGTTAAAATTGAGTATTTACCATGTTCTTGGCATGACACTAAGTACCTTAATACACGAATTCATGTAAACCTGAGGATAATTTTACAAAGTAGGTAGTATTATCCTCATTTTTCTGATGAAGAAACTGATGTCTGGTGAGGTTACTAAACTTTCTAATGGTCATGGTGCTAATAGATAAGAACATAAGCTCCATGAATACAGGGATTTTGTTTTGTTCACCCTTTTTTCCTACTGCCTAGGGCAGTGCCTGACATATAGAGGTTCCTGATAAATATTTGTTGAAGTAGCTGAGTGTAAATGCCAGCCTCTTAAACTCTACAGTACAGAGCTACAAGAGTAGGAGCCAACTGATGGTTTCAGTTTAAGGTAGCTGACTGCTTATTTCTTTCTTAAAGCAATGAGACCTACTACATCGATTTGTGTTGGTATAGTAAATGGGAAAATGATAGCTATCTTTGGTCTACCAATGTAAACTTTTAGAAGACATTTTGGTGCAATTAAGATCCCCCACACCGCCCCTCCCCCCCCATTTTCATATTCTTTTCTGGAACTGGTTAGCTTAACTGTATCAAAGAATGAATTTAAATAGTAAACAATTCACTTAATTTTTTAAGGATAAATATTCTATATATATCACTATAGACAGAATCCTTTAAAGAGTTTTAGGAAAGTTCACGATTACTTCCTGTTGACCAAAGAGGAATAAGATTGGAACATATGGATGGTCCAATAAAATAGCCCCAACTGGAAAGCATTTTTCTTGCTGAAAGTAAACAGTATAGCAAAGACGAAAGAGTATAAAGATATTTAGTGTACTTTTTCCTATTTAATTTCTGTAGGCATTCTTTTCCTCTCTTCATTCCCTCATCAATTGTATTTTTTAAAGTCAGATGAAAACCTGTTGTAAGATTCAGTTTTCCTGATTATGTTTTTAAAGGTGGACACTAAACACGAAGTTAGCATAGTAGCCATGTCATCAAATAAAATGATAATCCATGTCACCGTGATATGATATGGAAGCAGTTAATGCAATACAGAAAGTAACTACTAATGTCACAGGTTAACATGATACTGTTATCTGTGTATTCTGTCCTTCTTTCTATCTGTATCATTATCTTTTTTGCTAAAACATCACCTTGAATATATCTTGAGTGTGAGAAGATGAGTATTTGCTCTCAGCTGACTTTAGATAGCAATCTTTCATAAGCCACAAATGCAAACCTATTGGAGAAAAGAGCCTCAAGGTCAATGCTTCTAACTTGACATAGCCAATCAATAGGTTATTTCCTAAACACCAGGTTTCTGTGTAAGCATTCCAGATCAGTATTTTTAAAAAGAAGAACAATTTTCTCTAACATAGCACAATAAGATTGCTGTAGACTTTAACACGGAAAGCAACATTTTCACTCCTATATAACTCACATCTCCTCCTGACATGAAAGAATAGTCAAGAGGATGAGGGGTAGCATGAGTCTCAGTGAAATATGCTGAACTGTAAAAACCTTGTTTTTTATCTCTCAAGGCAAAATAGAGAAAATGTTAAAAATCTGTGATGATGCAACTCCAAACACAGAAATGTAGTATCTATAATAATTATTAGAGAACATTTTCTGAAATTCTGGGAACAATTTTTGCTTGAATTTTAAACTTGTATGTCATATATGTAAGACAAAACATTATATTTACACTATAATTGATAATACTTCATACTTTATTTTAGAATATAACAGTTCATGTTTTATGGAAAAAACTGATTTGAATATATTCTAAGAAAATAAACCCTGATGTATTAAATTCAAAAATAAAATTTATTTAAAAAATCATTTCAAACTTATGAAAAATTGCAATAATACACTTAACTTCTGAATACTTTTTACTCAGATTTACAGTTTTTAAAAACATTTGTCAATTTGTTTCAAAATTCACCCTTCAATTTCATGTATATACATAAATATGTATATACAAACATGTTATTTTTTTCTGAACTGTTTGAGAGTAGGTTGAAAATATGCCCTTACATATGTAACCACAGTGTAGTTATCAAATTCAGAAGGTTTTACATTGATAGGTATTTTAACTCTATCATTTATATGCCAGTTTTGCCAGTTGTACTTATAGCATTTTTACTGTCCAGTACAGAATCCAGTCTAGTATCACATATCAAAAACTATTAAGATTTAATAATTATTCCCCTTCATTTTCATCCATTTCTATAGATGTTTGAAAAGATAGTTTTATTTGGCATCTTCTGGAATATAGTTTCATTTGGTTTCAATTTGAAACTTCAGAAAGATAATATTAGTTCTATCATATAGTTTTATGACATTTTTAGTAAACTATCTTGGTAAAAACATAAGAATATGGTAAAAATATCAAAATATTCCTGGCTAAGGTTTCATACCTACCAGTGAATAACCAATATCCATTTGACTCTATTTTATAAAGAAACTTGCAATCCAGGGAAGAAGGAAATTCCTGGCTATCTCCATGCATGCCTTCCTGCCCTTTTGTTGTTAGCCCTTGGAGGGTTATCTGAAGGAAAGTTAAAATCAAGCAAATTTTTTATTTGCTAGGAGTTCTAGTAAAAGATTTAATGGAAGGACATTAAAATCAGTGACTGAATTTTAAAATATTTGAGGCTTATATTTTTAATTCTAACTCTACTCATATTTAATTCTACATTAACTGCATGCATTGATGCTGATGGCTTAGAAGTTTACATAGCTGAACTGAGGGACTTAAAATTTAAGATCTATTTCTGGCTACTCTGTCAATATGCTTGAAATTCTGGATAAACCATTTAACTTTAATTTGTTCCAATTTTTCTATTCCTAAAAGCAGAAAGATTATTGTTTACCATGCAGATACTACTAGGGTTTAAGACATTTAACCTAGTAAAACCATAGTATAAGATGTACCAAAGAAGAACAAGTACATCTTATTATAAAGAGTCATTATAAATAAACCATTTGCCCAGGAGAATGAAGAACTTTACTTCTCAACCTATGTTTGTTACAGAGAAAAGTAGGAAACACATCTAAGTAGAAAGAAAAAAATTTCAATCATCAATAACCAATAACAGTAGCTCAGAAGTAACAAATTAAAAAATATCCTTTCAGACATTTTTTCCTATATATAAACATACACTTTTTTTTGGTTGCAAAAAATACATTAACGTATGAAAAAATTAATCTTATTTCAATACAAATGCCTTTTAAAAATATACTATACTGAGGGTTCTTGTTCTGGTAATCAGTTGACTTTCCCATTGATAATAATGGTAAACTCTGGACAAAATATAACATGCAGCTATTTGATGGCACTGGAGAGAAACCAAAAGCAGTCAGAAGCCCGGGGAGAGTAAACCCTCCCATGAAGGAATATGCACTGGGTACTCTTCACCTGAGAGAATTCTTTCTGCATGCTCAGGGTGGCTAGAACCTAAGTGAAAGGCTGTAGTTATTGGCTTGAAAAATCAAAAGGTGGAGCTTAGAGATGTCCAAACCACTGGAAACTAGAAAGAGAAATTCCCGAAAAAAGGGGGCCAGAGGGAGAGGGACAGTTCTAAATATGTGTACAAATTCCTCTTCATCTTTTACATGAATTTTGAACTATGTTTGCATGGAGAACATTCCAAGGAGCTGGTAGAAGGCTATAGCTGGAAAGCTGAAGAAGCTGAGTAGAGATTTAAGCTGCTGCCCACCAAAAGAGAAAAAGTTTATAGAGTTTGAACCTTGTCAAATTAGAGAAGCTGGATTAAACACTTTGGGCTTTCCACTGACATCCAGAAGATTCATTCTTCAAGGGTAAAAATGATGTTCCAGATCTAAGGGTTTACTCTGAAACCAAGGGCAAAAGTCACCATATAAAGGTGTAAATCCAAGTCTGAACAAATTCAAGATTATCTGCCAATAATTCAAATGCCCACTCAAAGAAAAACTGACACTCTTCAAAAGAATATGACAGACTCCAGAGACTCAAGAACTCATCAACTTTTATGTCCAACATATAATGAAAACTTACTAGATATGCAAAGAAACAGGAAAATGTGATCTACAGTGAAGAGGGGGAAAAAAAAGAGAGAAAACAATAGAAACAGATTCAAAGACCACCCAGATGCTAGAATTAGCAAACAAAGACTTTAAAGTAACTGTTATAAGTACGTTCAAGGACTTAAAGAGATGGCCATAATGAGTGAAAGATAGAGTATTTTAACAGATAAAGGGAAACCTTAAAAAAAAAAAACAAGTGGAGATATTAGAACTGTAAAGTGTAATATCTGAAAGGAAAATTCACTGCATGGACTTAATAGCCAACTGAAGAGGGCAGAAGAAAGCTTCAGTAAATTTGAAACTGATCAACAGGATCATCCTAGCCAAACAACAGAGAAAAAAAATGAACAAAGCCTGAGTGACCTGTAGACAAATATAAGTCACATAATTTGTGTAATTAAAGTCCTAGGAAGAGGAGGAAAAAGAGAATAGGGCAGCACAAATATTTGAATCATGAACCAAAGAAGCCTAGCAAATACTGAACAAGACAGATAGAAAGAAAACGAAACTAGACACATCATAGTAAGACTATTAAACCCCAAAGATAAAAATCTTGAAAGGAGAAGCTTTATTTATTTATCATAGCCCAAAACTAGATACTTCTCAGATGTCCGTCAACAGAAAAATGGATTAACAAATTATGATATATTCATAAAATGGATACTACTTAGTGATTAAAAAGAATTAGTGATACATATAACAGCTTGGATGAATCTCAAAAACATTATGTTACGTGAAAGAAGCCAAATAGAAGAGTGTATGCTCTACATGCCACTTTGTGAAGTTTAACAACAGGCAAAAAAAATCCCCCCAAAACAAAAAAACTAAGAAATTAGAACAGAGGTTACAAGGGTGAGGTGGGAGGGCAAGGAGAATTGACTGGAAGTAAATAAGAAGAAAATGTGGAGAATGATGGAAATGATCTATATTTTTATTAGAACAGGGTTACGATGGGCATATACATTTATTAAAACTCAATTTGTACACTGCAGATCTAATCATTTTACTATATGCAAATTTTATAATTAAAACAGAACTCAAAATAAAATTAAATAATTTTCAAAATATACTTCATATACAAATTTAATAATATTTAATTTATATCACCGAATAAAACTTATCACCCTAGGACATATTTTTTCATCTCAGTGCAAAATCATTGACCTACCCAGGAATTAAACCCTCCTGAAAATACTAGCAACTTAGCTAATTAGCCTATATATTAGCCACTATAGCCTATATTAGCCTTTTTTCTTCTATAAATTTAAAATTTAGCATAAGAATATGTCCATAATAACTGGATGGTGTCTGGGAACTCTATTCCAAAAAGATGAGCTCATCTACTAAATTGCAGAGCCCAGTCTAAAATTACTGCTAAAAAATTACAAAATCACTTTTTTTCGCTTATAAGATGGTTAGATTCTAACCATGTATCCTTAGTGACTCTCCAAGTCAGGAACTTGTCAGATCAACATGGTGTTCAACATTTACAAGTAACACAGACAGTTCTGGTCCTTATGAACTTATCAATGATAAAGGTAATGTAAGAGCACTTTATTACTAAAGGATTGGAAAAGCTTCCAGAGATTATTAAAAATTATAGTCCCAAAAGGACAGTACAGTAAAAATTCACCAACCCTTTTTATTATGAAGACTACTAATATGAGTCATTACATCCCAAAGCAGTAGAACTAATGAGCATATAATAATAGTTTAAGCTCTATGACATTTTAACAAAATATATGACAATGAAGTAGCAAAAACAGGCAATGTCCCTAATGTTTTCCAAAAATAAAAGGAGACAATGTAGTATTTTTTATTTGAGTTGATTCAAAAGCACCTGAAGTTCAAAGATAGTCTCGTACCAAACTGTCCTCATTCAAAAGAAGTTTTAAATAATTCTTAAGTAATTGAAGGTTCCTGATCTGATAGGGTTACATAAATTCATGTTCTTCATTTTTTCTCCTGGTTTTAGAAGAGGAAATGGGAAGAAGTAGTTCTGATTATCAGTGGTTTTTTCCTCCAAGTTGAAATGCTTACATTGGTCTAAAATCATTGATTTAAATGTATATTAATAATCAGGATAATCATTTTCTGTAACAAAATAAATTTAATCATCTATTAGGGCATAGTTTCTCACATAAAAATGATCTGAATCTCTGTCATCTTCCATTCACTTCCTGTCAGAGTTCAGGAAAAAAATTACATTGAAGAATTTTTAGGAAATTGGTTGAACACATTTCAGAAGATTATCAGATCAATTTTATGTTTTCAACAGTTTTACATATATTTTATGGTGAGGATGTTGTTATATGTCTGCTAGTAGGAAACTGGCATAATGATTACTGCGTTTACTGGTTAACTTATTAAATAGTCAACCTTTTCTAAAGTTTATTCCATGGCCCTCTGGCTTTGTGGGAGGTCAACAGCTATTGATTCAAAGTTCTTTCTGAAGTTTACGAAAACTCCTTATTGCAGTTTTTCTCAGAGGCTTCAGTGTGATCATCGGCACTATGGTATACAGAAGGGAGGATTTCAGTGTGTGTCATCTCCCAAACATATTCGACCAATAAGTTTCTCTTGGGAAAGTTTTGAGGACTTTTATTTCACAAAATACACTTCAGAAAATTTTGTTCCAGAGGTAACATAGATATAAATTGGAGTTGTAGCAGGATGAAAAATAGGAGAAACAAAAGTGAGAAAGAGCAAATAAATCCTTAAGTCACTTATTTCTCAATGTTACTTTCCTTAAATGTAAAATGCTATTTACTAGCTGTAATCTTGAGCAAGTTCTTTAATCTCTCTCTTTCTCTCTCAATCTCTCTCTCTCTGTTTTAATCTGTAAAAATGGGACTAATAGCAATAATACATTGCAGTTTGTGATGAGAACTGGAGTTAATGTATGTAAAATGCAAGTATAGTACCTGGCACATGGTCCTGCTTGAAAAATGTAGATGACTATTATTATTTGAATATTTTGGTGCAGCTTATATGAACTGGCTGTTTTCTTTTGGTCATATAGCAAAGACATTCATTCTCATTCTAGCCTTCTCATATTTTCACAATATTAATTTCCAAGTGAAAGATTCTGAGAAGACCTGCTCATAAGAAGCCTGCTTACATTTATTGAATCCAGCATTTAGATATGACCAAGGAACCTGTCTACCACTGTTGCATCTTGGCACTCCTGGTTCCACAGAAAAGTAGAGTTATTTGGATAGCACGAGACAACTTCTGGTTTATCATCGCATGTATTATCAGATTCCATCCTTATAATCAGTGAGGTTGGTGAGGCAGAAACCATTATCTCGAAATCAAAAACATGGAAACAGAGGCCCAGAGAGGTTAAATTATGAACTGCCCAAAGTCACAGAATTGGCAAGTGGCAGTATCTGGACTCAAACTCATGTTTTCGGATTTAGAGTTAGTGTGTTGAATATTTGCATTTTAAAATAATTTAGTTTAGTCCAATACATATTTATTGCTTTGCTGCTATATGGTAGGCGCTGTGCTAGGTGAGGTGATATAAATAAGAATGAGACATTTTTGTCTTTATCCTTGAAAAGTAATCTAGTGGTATTCAGAAACTCAGAACACAGAAAAGAAAAAAAGAAACTGGTGATTCTGAGTAGTTTTCTATGGTAATGATCTTTGTGAGATGCTTAATGGCATTTAGTCCCCAAGAGGCCACCAGAAGAGAATTTATGGTGACCATAGCAAAGACTTTGTTTAAGAGTGGAAGTTGAAGAACTCCCTGTATGGTGAAGATCGTGGTCTTTTCTATGTTCATTTACAGTCACTAATAAACCGCACAGTAATGGAGAATGCTGTGGAAACATTTGCTGTGGTTTTTATAACTCTTCAGCTTGAAACACCTCCATTTCTTGTGTCTATACTTCCTTCTCAACTGATCACAGAAATGTACTGTCAACGTTAGAATGCCTAGTTGTCAGAACATCACATAAAAATGTAATTTTCCTCTCTTTGATATATTTCTATTGTATTGTCCTTATTCCTTTTAGCATGCTTATGTTTCCCCACATTTATTACTTATCTTGACTACCTACTGAACTGTTAATGCCTGTTTGTTCATAGAATTACTTGGAAATGCTCTTGTCATTAGAATCCTCTATAAAAAAAAAGTCAAATCTGAGTTCCAGTCAAGACGGTGGGGCGGGGTAGGTAAACGCTGTGCATGCCTCCTCCCATGACCACGCAAAAATTGCAACTAAATTATAAAGCAGTCAACCTGGAGAACGACCTGAAGACTAGCTAAACGGAACTCCTATAACCAGAGATATAAAGAGGAGACCACATCAAGGCTGGTTGGAAAGGCAGAGATACAAACAGGCTGGTCCCACACCCACATGTAGTGGTCGAGCATTAGGAGACATATCTCAGCCCCCTAGAAGAGTGAGGGGCCCCAGCCCCACACCAGGGCTCCCTAGCCCAGTGTTCCAGTGCTGGGAAGAGAGGTCCCCACAAAATCTGGCTGTGAAAATCAGTGGAAATTCTGGCTGTTTGGGTGAGATGGAGGCAGCTGGAAATCCAGATGTCCCCTTAAAGGGCCCATGCACAGATTCACTCACTTGAGGAACTCACTCTGGGTTCTGGTGGAGGGATGGCAGCTCCTTGGGAGGTGCCAGAGACACACGGGAAGGACTGTGCTGTGTGGCTTCAGGGCAAGGGCTGGAGGGAAAGCCGTCATTGTTTTTTTGTTGAGCCCTCTTCCTATGTAGCCTACAGGAGAGCTCTATCTTGCCTGTATTGAGCCCTCCCCTAACATGGCCAAAACTGAATTTATGGATTTCGTTAACCAATGTCACCATAAAAAAAACAAAAACAAAAACAAAACACAAAAAAACACAACTGGATCTGCATTGGCCTGGTGAGATCTTGCTCCAACTGGTGATTCTCTGAGGCCCCACACCAACTCACAAATTGCCCTGTGACAATTTTGGATGGTTACTGGGCAACCAGCCCCACCCTTTGCTCTCTGCAGGAGGTTCCTTTGGCAGCAATCAACAGGCTTCTGGTTGCGTACCTCGCACCTCTGGAGACACTTTTGGTGGAGGGCAACCAGCCCCGCCCAAGCTGCAGTATTCTTGAACAAATCTCAGGGGTCTGTGGGCCCGAGGTGGGCCGCGACTGGTCTTGGTGTAAGCTGAGACTTTTGCAAGTGGCCATAGGCACAGAACTGGCAACAAATCTGCATCTACACCAACCTGGGGAAAACCACTTACTCCAATCTGGTGATTCCCTGAGACCCTGCCTCATCCAACTCTTGTACCTCTGAGGCTCATTCAGTTGTTGAGCCTTATATGAGCAGCTGTCAGGCAGCCTTATGCCTGGAGGTGCCCTGGACCTTTTGCTGAGCTGCACTAGTGGCAGCCGACCTTGGTCACTGTGTGGCCTTTCCCACACACCTCCAGGTCCAGCTCAGGCAGTGACCAAACACCGATAGCTTTTTAGCTCCTATTAGGTGGCTCTGGGCTGGCCACAGGCAGCAGCTGACCTTGGCCTGCACAGGAGCCCCTCCCAAGGGGCTCCAGAACCAACACACCCAGAGGCTGGCATTAGACCTCAACAGAACACCACCTGATTAGCCTCACAAGTGACACACCCAAAGAGTGGTCTCAAGAGGCATACTCAGACGCTAGGACTAACCCCACTGTGTGGGATGAGCCTCCACACAGCAGCTCATACATTGTGGAAATGGCTAATCCTCACAGCTAGACAGCCTGAGAGTCAATCTCACTCACTGACATGCCAACAACAATCATGGCTCAAATACAACAGGAGGGCACACACAAGCACACAAGGGTCACTCCTGGAGAACACGGTACAGGTGATGAGGGAGATTGTGCCACTGAGCCATCTAGGACACTTTCTACATAAGGCTACCCAGCTAAGACTGGGAGATGTAGCAGATCTACCTAACGCATAGAAATCAACACAGAGACTCAGCCACAATCAGTAAATAACAACAACAAAAAACATGTCCCAAATGGAAGAACAGGAGAAAACTCCAGAAAAAGAACTAAATGAAATGGAGGCAAGCAACCTACCAGATACAGAGTTCAAACAATGGTTATAAGGATGCTCAATGAATTTAGGAGAATAGATGAACTCAGAACTTCAACAAAGAAATAGTAAGCATTAAAAAGGACACAGAAATCATAAAAAAAGCCATTCAGAAATGCAGAATACAATAACTGAAATGAAGACTACATTAGAAGGAATCAATGGAAAACTGGATGAAGCAGAGGATTAAATCAGTGATCTGGAAGACAAGGTAGCAGAAAACATCCAATCAGAACAGCAAAAAGAAAAAAGAATGCAAAAAAATTGAGGAAAGTTTAAGAGACCTTTGACAACATTAAATGTACCAACATTTACATTAAAAAGGAACCAGCTGAAGAGAGAGAGCAAGGGATTGAGAGCTCATTTGAAGAAATAATGACAGAAAATATGCCTAATCTGGTGATGGAAGTAGACATACAAGCCTAGGAAGCAGAGAGAGTCCCAAACAAGGTGAATCCAAACAGGCCCACATGAAAACACATCATAATTAAAATGGTAAAGGTTAAAGACAAAGTGAGAATCCTAAAAGCAGCAAGAGAAAGGCAGCTAGTTACTTAGAAGGGTACTCCCATAAGAATGGCAGCTGATTTCTCAACAGTAACTTTGCAGGCCAGAAGGGATTGGCATGAAATACTTAAAATGATGAAAAGCAAGGACCTACAACCAAAAGACTACTCTCCTCAGCAAAGGTATCAATTAAAATTGAAGGTGAGATAAAGGGTTCTCTAGGTAGGAAAAAGCTAAAGGAATTCACTACCACTGAGCCAGTACTACAAGAAATGTTGAAGGGACTTCTTCAAGAGGAAGAAAGGGGGAAAAAAACCCATAAATATGAATAATAAAATGGCAATAACTGTACCTATCAATAATCACTTTAAATGTAAGTGGATTAAGTGCTTCAATCAAAAGATGTAAGATAGCTGAATGGATAAGAAAATAAGACCCAAACACATGCTGTCTAAAAGAGACCATTTCAGATCAAAAGACACACACAGACTAAAAGTAAAAGGATGGAGAAAAATATTTCATGCAAATGGAAATAAAAAAAAAGCTGGGTTAGCAATACTAATCTCAGATAAAATTTAAACAAAGTCTAAAACTTAGACTTTAAACAAAGGCTATAATAAGAGACAAAGAAGAACATTACATAATGATAAAGGGATCAATTCAACAAGAGGATCTATCCCTAGGGAACATTTATGTACTCAATGTAGGAGCACTTAAATATATAAAGGAAATATTGACTGACATAAAAGGAGAGATCGATGGTAATACGGTCATAGTAGGGGACTTTAACTGGACAGAACTTCCAGACGGAAAACCAACAAGGAAACAGCAGCCTTAAATGACACACCAGAACAGATGGATTTAATTGATGTTTTTAGAGCATTTCAGCCCAAAGCAGCAGAATATATATTCTTCTTAAGTGCACGGGGAACATTTTCCAAGATACATCACGTTAGGCAACAAGTTTCGGTAAATTTAAGAAGACTGAAATCATATCAAGAGTCTTCTCTGACCACAATGGTACAAAACTAGAAATCAATTACAAGAAAAAAAACTGAAAAATACACAAATACATGGAGGCTAAATAACATGCTACTAAACAATGAATGAATGGGTTAACAATGAAATCAAGTAAGAAATAAAAAGATATCCTTAAACAAATAAAAATGAAAACACAGGCCCACGGGGGGAGAGGGCTCAACACAATTAAGACAGCACCTGCCTGTACTGCACAGGAGGAGGGCTCAACACAAGGGTAATGGCAGCTGTCCCTCCAGTCCTCACTCTAAATCCACACAACTCAGTCTTTCTCTTTATGTCTCTGGCACCTCTCCAGCTGTTGTCCCTCCATCAAAGCCCTGAGTGATTGCCTGTGGGTGAAAAGAATTTCTTTTTATAAATAGGCCTAAATCCTTGTGGCATGTACTTGAAGCGTGTTACAGGGAAAAGGAGACGGCTGCTTTAAAGACATCTCCAGTATCACCATATTTGCTGACCATAGATTACTGCAGGTTCTTGTTCACCTGGGAGCTCTGAAATATTCTGATGAACTGCTGGAGAAGGTCCTCAAAGGAGAAATGCTGTTGTATGGGAACAGGCAAGAGTGTTCACTTTGGCGTGTTGAGCTGATCCGAGATTGTCTTCTGGAGCTTATTGAAAAAAAAAGGGTGAAAAAACAAGTGGAGAGAGCAATTCTATTCTTCTGGATTACTGCTTATGGATCTATGCCTATGATCACAGGGAAGATATGAAGAGAATTCCATTTTATTGAACACATTGTATATATTATTGACCCAAAGTATAGACTGATCCAAAGAACAGTACACGTTTTTATATCACATAATCATTTGTACAATTTGTACACTTGGATATTAAGATAAGGGGGTAGAGGTTATAGCAATAAGAATACTGATTACCCAGTCTTGCTTTAAAATTTTTTCCCAGCACGTCACTCTGTATTCCCAATTTTATGCTTTTTCTTCTTGTTTGGTTTTGACTGCATTTTTCCTTTTTTATTGACACGTAACAGGAATAGTGAAGAAACTTTAATGCTTTCTTTAAATTTCAGATTTCTTAAAATTAATCACGCCTTATAATGTGATTACTCTTCAGTGATAATATTTCCTCTAGTCAATTGGTATCTTTTCTCAAGGTGAAATAACTTTCTACATTCCTTAATCGTTTTCTATGAGAGGGGCTTGGGTAGGATCTTTGCTGTATTAATAATGCTGCTCTTGTAAAAAAAAAAAAATCAATCTTGACAACTTATTTTAAACTTTTTATTGGTAATGACAGTAGGTTTTGTACATAATGATTTTCAAATTAGTACATCTGTTGGTCTAGTATTTTTTTCGAGAGTAACTACATTGGTATTGAATAAATATTTAAAAAAACTTTTTGGAAAAACAAAACAAAACACAATTACCCCAAACCTATGGGACACAGTAAAAACGTCCTACGAGGGAAATTCATAGCAATACATGCCTACCTCAAGAAATAAGAAAATTCTCAAAGAAACAATATAACCTTATATTTGAAGGAAGTAGAAAAAAGAACAGCAAGCAAAGCACAAAGTGAGTAGAAGGAAATAATAAAAATCAGAGTGGAAATAAACAAAATAGAATCTAACCAGACTCATCAAGAAAAAGAGAAAGCGCAAATAAATAAAATTAGAGATAAAAGAGGAGACGCGACAACTGACTCCACAGAAATACACAGTATTATATAAA
>NW_011888792.1:11529106-11548796 GCF_000151845.1 Pteropus vampyrus
TGATCATATCAACAGATGCAGAAAAAATGTTTGACAAAATCCAGCCTCCGCTTATGATAAAAATGCTCTGCAAAGTGGGAATAGAGAAAACATACTCAACATAATAAAGGCCATATATGACAAACCTACAGCTAACATCATACTCAATGGGGAAGGCTAACAGTGTTCTTAAGATCAGGAAACGGATAAAGGATGCCCACTTTCACCACTTTTACTCAACATAGTTTTGGATGTCCTAGCCACAGCAATCAGACAAGAAAGAGATATAAAAGGCATCCAAATTGGAAAGGAAGAAGTAAAACTGTTATTATTTGCAGATAACATACTATAAAGAGAGAACCCTAAAGATTCCTCCCAAAAACTGTTAGAACTGGTAAATGAATTTGGTAAAGTAGCAGAATGCAAAATTAATATTCAGAAATTGGTTGTATTTTTATACAACAATAATGAATTATGAGAGAGGAAAATTAAAAAAAATCTCATTTACAATTGTATCAAAAACGATAAAATACCTAGGAATAAATTTAACTCAAGAGATAAAAGACCTGTTCTTGGAAAATTGTAAGTCATTGAAGAAAGAAATTGAAGAAGACACAAATAAGTGGAAGCATATAACATGCTTATGGATAGGAAGAATTAACATTGTTAAAATGGCCATACTACCCAAAGCAATCTATAGATTCAATGCAATCCCTATAAAATTACCAAAAGCATTTTTCATAGACTAGAACAAATAATCTAAAAATTTATATATAATCATAAAATTTATATATAACCCCAAATAGCCATGGCAATCTTGAGGAAGAACAAAGTTGGAGGTATCACATTACTTGATATCAAACTATACTACAAAGCTACAGTAATCAAAACAGCATGGTACTGGCATAAAAAGAGACACCTAGATCAATGGAACAGAACAGAGAGCCTAGAAATAAATCCACACCTATACGGTCATTTAATCTATGACAAAGGAGGCAAGATTATAAAATAGGGTAAAGACAGTTTATTCAATAAATAGTGTTCGGAAAATTGGACAAATACATGTAAAAAATTGAAACTGGACCATCTTCTTACACCATATACAAGAATAAACTCAAAATGGATTAAAGACTTAAATGTAAGACCTGAAATCATAAAACTCCTAGAAGAAAATATAGGCTGCAAACTCTTTGACATTGCTCTTAGTAATATTTTTTTCTGATATATTT
This sequence comes from Pteropus vampyrus, assembly GCF_000151845.1. Lineage (NCBI taxonomy): Eukaryota > Metazoa > Chordata > Mammalia > Chiroptera > Pteropodidae > Pteropus > Pteropus vampyrus. Next base: position 11,530,315 of record NW_011888792.1, read on the forward strand.
CCTCAGATAAGGGAAACAAAAGAAAAAATAAACAAATGGGACTACTTCAAACTAAAAAGTTTTTGCACAGCAAAGGAAACCATCAACAATACAAAAAAACCTACTGAATGGGGAAAGATATTTTACAATTATACATCTGATAAGGGGTTAATATCCAAAATATATAAAGAACTTATACCACTCAAGTCCCCCAAAACAAACAATCTATTTAAAAAATGGGCAAAAGACCTGAACAGGCACGCCTCCAAAGAGGACATACAGATGGCCAATAAACATATGAAAAGATACTCAAATGTCATTAATCATCAGAAATGCAAATTAAGACCACAATGAGATATTACCTCACACCTGTCAGATTGGCTATGATCAATAAATCAAAAAACAAGTGTTGGAGAGGATGTGGAGAAAAGGGAACTCTTGTGCACTGTTGGTGGGATTGCAAATTGGTACAGCACTATGCAAAACAGTTTAGAGCTTCCTCAAAAAATTAAAAATAGAATTACCTTATGACTCAGCAATTCCAGTTCTGGATATTTATCAGAAGAAATCCAAAACACTAATTCAAAAAGATATATGCAACCCTATGTTCACTGTAGTGCTATTTACAACAGCCAAGATATGGAAGCAACCTAAGTGCCCATCAATAGACCACTGGATAAAGAAGTTGTGGTACGTGTACACAATGGAATATAACTCAGTCCTAAAAAAATGAAATCTTACCAACATGGATGGACCTAGAAGGTATGAGGCAAGTGAAATAAGTCACACAGAGAAAAGACTAATACCATACGATTTCACTTATATGTGGAATTTAAAGGAACAAAATAAATGAACAAACAAAATGAAAACAGACTCAGATACAGAGAACAAAGTAGTGATTACCAGATGGAGAGGAGGTTGCAGTGCTGGGTAAAAAAGGCGAAGGGATTGAGAAGTACAAATTGGTAGTTACAAAACAGTCATGGGTATGTAAAGTACAGTATAGAGAATATAGCCAATAATACTGTAATAACTATGTATAGTGTCAGGTGGGTACTAGACTAATTGGAGGGATTGCTTCATAAATTATATAAATGTCTAACCACTATGCTGTATACCCGAAACTAAAATAATACTGAATGTCAACTCTAATTGAAAATTTTTTTTAAAATAATCAAATCCTTCCTTGATAACAGCAAAACTTTTATCATCACCACTTTGCTGTTTGGAAATTTTCCTTCTTAAAATCATTGTTGATTAGTTTTCTGACTGAATCTGGGATCCATTCTTCTGTTCTTATCCTGGCAGCCTTTTGTTTCTAAAAGACCAAGTTGATTACTCACTCACTGACATGTTAGTCATAGCTTTAGATTCACAATCCAATCATCTCTTTAACTTGGTGTGTCTGCTTCCTCTTGAGAATATCTATTTGTAGCGATAGTGTAGTAAAAAGCATACCGGGCTTGGAGGCACTACCCCTGGGTGAGACGTCTAAATCTAACACTTTCTAGCTTTTCGATTCTGTGCAAATCACTTGGCTTAGCCTCAGTTTCTTTATGTATAAAATGGAGATAATAATAGCACCTATTTCACATTTTTGTTTTTGAGGATTCTATGAGATGATATATGAGAAAGTATTTTATACATTCTAAAGTACCATCCAAATGGAAATATCAATTGGCAGTTTCAGATATGTGATTTTTGCGTTCTTTACTTTCTACCTAGATTTCCTCTAAGAGCTTGTTTTTTGGTTATTATTATCATTTGCATATAAATGTGTATATATACATATGCATACATACAGAAAAACAAAATACAGACGTTTCTGTAATAAGTACTTAACTTCAAATGTTATGTTTTCCAGAGGAAAAAAATATACTCTTAAACAAAAAATCTTTCAAAAATTCTTTAAATGCTTTTCAAAAGTCAAAAGGAGATTTTACTGGGCGGTGAACACAAAATGCCATATACAGATGATGTAGTATTGAATTGTACACTTGAAACCTATATAATTTTATGAACCAATTTCATCCAATAAACATAATAAAAAGATAAAAAATAAAAAAAGAAGGGAATACAAAAAAATATAGGTGCTAAGTTCTAAATACTAAAAGTGACAAAATAATGTATGTTTTATTTCTAATCTGAAAAGCCTGTTATTCTCAGCAACCCACTCTTTTGAGGAAAATGATCATAAAAATATGACTGTTTAAAGCTTCTGGAAATACATGAAACAATTTTAACTGTGAATTTGGTTAAAAACTAAATTTAATGCTACTGTGTGGCTTTTGTATTAATAAGACTCCAACTAAAAAGAGCTATTTCTATTCCATAGAAATAATTTTAAATTCATGTACTATTTACATTTATTTTGGAAAAGTATCTTAAAAAGACACTAGTCACTATTTTAATTTTTAACATATTTTCACATTTAAGTAGATTTAAAATGAAACGAACACAAATGCAACACTCTACACATCTTTCTTTTGTTCCCTCCTTACTCTCCCAAAGATAACACTATCCACACTGTATACAGTTTTTGAAATTTGTTCAAGGATGGATTAGGCCTTTGGATAATCACTTCCATGGTTTAAAAAACTTTTAATTTTGAGAGGACCCTGTGTTTCAATAAGGCTTACCAGGACTATAAATTCGTTAAAGCTTTTTAAGGTCGGGGACATTTCATGTCTTTTTCATTTTTTTTTTTTTTACACTATCTGCATCCATATATCAGAGAGAAGACTGAGAATTGTATAAATACGTAAGTTAATACTTTTCAGTCCCTGTAGATCTGAGATAAAATGAATGGAATATCAATACCATAGAAACTGTGGCCTCCCTCAGACCACAGAAAATAGTAACAAATCCCAACCAATGCGCACCCTTTTGAATTTGTTGGGAATCTCCTACTGTTCTCTGAAAGACTGGGCTAAAAGTGGGAAAACTGAATTATAGTTATTGTTGGTAAGATCAGTGCACTAGGCTACTTTGAAGGAAGCTGGATATTAAGTTCCTTTGGGCCTTTCTGCCTTTCTTCTAGATGTGTAATATCTGATCTTTCATGACATGTCTTGTACTTTGTCAGCAATCAACAGAAAATATATAATAAAAATGGATATGATGATTATTTCTCAATAAGAGATGTTAAATAATAAAAATAATTCAGTGCCTTGTAGGCTAAGTACAATGCTGTCCTGAAGAATATAGATTTAGAATAATCTTATAAAAGCTCAGTTCATTTTAGTTCAAACAATTCCTCAGTGCCTTGCATATGCTGGACACTGTTAGGCAGTGGGCATACAAAGAGAAACAAGATAGAGGACTCATTCTTGAGATTACAGTACCTTTGGAAGGAATCTAAGACACACCTGCCTTATTTCGAATTGCACTTTATGGTAAATGGCATTAAAATAAAATTTCAGTATTATATGAAAAAATTATATTTAGATGAATTCTGCCTCTAATGAAAATGACACTGCATTACAAACTTTTCAAATTAAAACTGACAGATTATTTCTACTATACTGTACCTTCAGCAAAATAAACAAATATAGAACCCTTTTGCTAAAACACAGTAATTACATTTGCTATAACATCTACTGTTTTCTTTAAAACAATAATTTTTATTTTTAATAGGTTTTTAGTAAATAAATGGCTATTATCTACATTAGATAAGCATAAGGATATGTATAACATTTTCTCTGTGAAGGCTTAATGGCCTTCTATCTGATTTTAAGTTAGGCGTCTTCATGTTTCTAATGGAATATACCAAATGAACTATAGCTTGTCTGTTATCTCTCTTAGTCAGTAACACAAAATACGGCCACCTAAGATTCTCATCAGAGGTCTTAGCCTTGAATTCTCTAATACTCAATTCCTGCCAAAAATGTGTTTGAGACAATAATATTCAAGAATCATATTTAAGGTACATTTATATTATCCATTTTCTAGATTTTACATCTTTGGTTATAGTAAAGTTTCTCATCGCTGAGTTATGAAATAACATTATAGTATTATAGGCTTTTATTTTATTGTATTATATTTTTTCCTACTCTCTCTTCATATAGGCATTTATTGATCATTAATAAAAAAGTTAACAATGTCAGAAAGAGAAATTAAGAAAATGCTCCTTTATAATAGCATCAAAAAGAACAAAGTATCTATGAATAAATTTAAGCAAGGAAATGAAAGATCTATACATTGAAAATTGTAAGACATTGAGGAAAGATATTGAAAAAGACACAAAAAGATGAAAAAATATTCTGTGTTGGAAGAATTACTACTAGTAAAATGTTCATTCTACCCAAAGCAATCTACAGATTCAATGCAATCCCTATCAAAATTTCAACAGCATTTTTCACAGAAATAAAGCAATCCTAAAATTTGCATGGAACCACAAAAGATGCTGAATAGCCAAAGCAATCTTGAGAAAGAAGAACAAAGTTGGAGGCATCATATTCCTAATTTCAAACTATATTACAAACCTATAATAATTAAAACAGTATGGTATCGACATAATAACAGATGTATAGCTCAGTGGAACAGAATAGGGAACCCAGAAATAAACCTATGCATATAAGGTCTATTAATTTTTGACAAAGGAGTCAAAAATGTCCAATGGGGGAAAGGATAATCTCTTCAATAAATGGTGATGGAAAATCTGGACAACTATAAGGAAAAAAATAAAACTGGACTCCTATCTTAGTTACACAAAAATCAACTCAAATTGGTTAGTTCCCTAACACAGGTCTTGGCAATGATCTTTTGGATTTGACAACAAAAGCAAAGGTAACAAAAGTAAAAATAAGCAAGTGGGACTATATCAAACTGAAAAGCTTCTGTAGAGCAAAGAAAACCATCAACAAAATTAAAAGGCAACCTATGTAATGAAAGAAAATATTTGCAAGTCATGTATCTGATAAGGGATTAATCTCCAAAAATATAAAAAACTCATACAACTCAGTAACAAAAAAAAAAATGCAATTAAAAAATGGGTAGAGGAAACGAAAAGACATTTTTCCAAAGAAGACAAACAAATGGCCAACAGGTACATGAAAATGGGCTCAACATCATTAATTATCAGGAAATGCAAATAAGGAGATATCACCTCTAGGATGGCTATTATCAAAAAGATATGAGATAACAAGTGTTGGTGAAGATGTGGAGAAAAGAGAATCTTTGTGTACTGTTGGTGGTAACATAAACTGGTACAGTCACTATAGAAAACAGTATAAGAGGGCCTCAAAAAATTAAAAATAGAACTATCAAGTGATTCAGCAATCCCAATTCTGGGTATATATCCAAAGGAAATGGAAATAAGATATCAAAGAGATGTCTATACTCCCATGATCACTGCAGCACTGTTCACAATAGCCAAGACGTTAAAACAACTTAAATTCCATTAATGAATGAATGGATAAAGAAAATGTGGTATATAAAAATAGAATACCATTTAGCTATGACAAAGAAGGAAATTCTGCCATTTGTGACATGGATGGACCTTGAGGGCATTATACTAAGTGAAAGTAAGCCAGGCAGAGAAAGACAAATACTGCATGGTATCACTTACATGTGGAATCTAAAAAAAAAAGTCAAACTCAGAAACAGAGAGTAGAAGAGTGGTTGCTAGGATCTGGAGGGTGGGGAAAATAGGGGGAGTTTGGTAAAAGGGTACAAACTTTCAGTTCTAAGAGAATGAGGGCTGATGTATAACATGGAGACTATATCTGATAAAACCATTGTTATCAGATTGTTATCAAATTGAAATTTGTTAAGAGAGTAGAATTTAATTGTTTTCACTAAAAAAAAAAAATTCAGGTAATGAATGTGTTAATTAACTGGATGAGAGGACTCCTTTCGCACTGTATATCAAATCATCATGATGGACACTTTAAGTTTCTTACAATTTTGTCAATTATATCTCAATAAAGCTGAAAAAAATAGAATATTTTAAAAATCAACAGTATAAAGAACATGGCATTTTATATAACACTTCTGTGGAATATATAGCTCATTATGTTTCTGGATAAGAATCACGTGATTGATTTCATTTCATTTTAATTTCAACCAACATTTTTTCTAAGAGTATGGGATGTGGTGGTTAGGCAAGACAGATGTGGTCACTGACTTCAAAGAATTTATAATCCGATGAGGTAAAGACACTAAACAAATATTTCACAAATTATTAGTTGTTTACAAGTAAATAATTTCTTTGACATTTATTGCAAGGAAAATATCTTTTCAGATAAGTGTATATGCTTTTGCTTTTCAAGTGAGGAAGATACTATCAACTATTATTTTCTTTTTTGCCTTACTAGGAAGCTAAATTAATTGCATTAATTTAATGCAATTATCACATCATAGGTTGATGGACAATATCTTCACGTCTTTACTTAACTATTATGTTTTACATACGTCTTATTTCTTACAGGCTGGCCAAGGAAAGAAAGAAGAACAAGGCACAGGGAGGGGACTAAGCTATACAGCATAAAAATTATGTCTTTTTAAAGTTTTATTTCACAGTTACATTTGAAAACTAGAATCATCCTATATACCCACCATTATATAAAACAGTATAAGATTATTATAGAAGTTCCGATTTGGAGTTGTCTCTAAAACCTGTGATGCTACAAAAAAAAGGGGATCTCAATTGCCTTTAACCCCATAACAAAAAAAAAGAACTGATTAAAATACCATGGAAGTACCACAGAACATATTATATAAAAAATCAGAATTTCGTAATCTTTTGAAACACTGCAGTACTTTAATGGTACTTCTATTAGTGCCTAACAGTTGGAACGATTCCACAGTTTGGCTCCTATAAAGTGGTTTTTGACAGCAAATGTGCAGGAACCAGAATCTATACTGAAACTTGAATCTGAGCCACTTAGACATTATGATGTTGCCCAAATGTGAAGTGGTTTCCATTGGCAATGCCATAATATCTTCTCACTGAAGCATGAAACTGAGTTTAGGGGATATTTAGCTACCAAAGAAGCAGACATTAGCTAAGTCTTGATCAGACAGAAAAAAATTTGAGAAAGACTTTCTGGCATTCATTCAGTAGAAAATGAAGACAAGAAGAAGCCAAATAAGTTAACAGCTCTAAAGAGAGGCTAGAAATTGTGGTGCTCTAGAGTCTTCAACATCATTGCCATGCTCATGGATGCCAATAAACATTTATTGAGCTCTCACCATGTGTAAAGCACAGTGAGAAGGGCTTTAGTTACAATGGTCTTGAAGGTCAAGAACCTTACATTATGCCTCTTTACAAATCCTTGTGCCTGGCACAGGGTTTTTGAAGATAGCAGATATTCAGAAAATATGTATGGATTATATGAATGAGACTGCAACAAGCTTACAGTCTTACTGGGAGATAGGGTAGAGGTGACTTCCTTGCTAGCAAAGGTTTTTATCTTAACCTGCTTATACTGTTTATATCTAGTACAGTGTTTAGCACATAACAGGTATCTAAAAATAACTGGTCAATCAATAATGTGCAAACAACTTTATAGAAAACATTAATGAGCACTAACTATGCTTTAGATGCATTACTACATTGAATTCTCAGAAAGTGGAAGTACCATTATTGAACATATTTAAGAGATGACATAGCTAAAGTTTATAGGGGTTAAGTAACTTGCTTAGTTACCTAGAGAGTAAGTTGTACAGGCAGAGATTTGAACCTCGGCAGTCTGAATGCAGTTCACACACTTCACTATTATACTGTATATGCAAAACAGATAAACAATATTTTAAGACAGCATTTGTTAAAGGCCAGCTGAATGGCAGAGACAATTGGTCTTCTGAATTTAGAATAAGAAGTGATTACTAAGGAACAGCGTAATGAAGAAGGTGGTACTTGAGGTGGGTTTTGAAAGAAGAGTAGAATAGTTAAGTAATGATAAAGCAAGAAGACAAATGAACAAAGGAGTGGATAGAGATGCTCATAATGTATATGGAGATGAGTTAGACTTACTTGGTTAGAATGAAAGAGTTTGTGTAGGACACTAGCAGAAAATCTGATTAGAGATTTAGCAGGAACAAGAGAGTTAAGGACTTAAGAGTTTAGATTTCATTCTTTAGGCACAAGGGGAGGCAAAAAAGTTTTTTCATAAAGAGGTGTGAAAGTTGCTTTTTAGGAAGATATATAGGATATAAAGGACATGAGCTTGGAGACCATGAGACCAGTTAGTTGGAGGTAAAGAAGACCTGGATTAAGATGGTGGCAGTGGGAATGGAGAAGAAATTACAGATAAAAGAGAAAGAAAGAACCAACAAAACATGACTGCCTTGATGCTGGAGAGATGGATGAGTCAGTATCTGTATGGTAGATACTGGTAATGTCACTATCAGAAATGGGAATGTTTAAGAAGGAGAGTTGGTTTTGGGAAGATTACTAAGCTTATAAACTTAAAACATTTGATTCCTGTAGGTTTAAGGCACTTATTAATCAAATAACAAACATTTGGAACTCGATCGAGTACAGGAGGCAGAATGGTGAGCAGGCAACGGTCCCTGTTTTCACACACCTTAGAGTTTATGAGAAAAGTGAGGCATTACAAAAGTAATTATAACAACATTGATGAGTGTTTTGATGGTGATGAGATACAGAGTGTTATGGGAGCATATGGTAGGAGCGTACACAGAGTTTAGTCTGGGACTTCCTTGAGAAAGAGAGGTTTAAACAATAGTTGATGTTAATAGTTCAGTGCCCCAGATCAGGAATAATGATTTCTTTAAGGCAGGTTTTATATATATATATATACACCAGAGGTGTCAATCTTACTACTTGCTTACCGATCACTCCAATCACCCCTTCAAGTGAAACTACATTACATATAGACCTGTTTGAAGGGATAGCAGTAGGGGCCATCTTTTGGACCACATGACACTGGCCATCTTTTGAACTATATGACACTGCATCTCCCATCCACAGCTGATTGAGCCAAGGATGGACACCGAACTAAGTGCAGCTCATTCATAGGACCATCATCTACAGTCTGAAGCAAAGAGGTGAGAAAAAATAGTTTTCTTAAGAATCTGAATGGGAGAAACAAAGAGATTGGCAGAAGACTGCAGTTGAAGTAAAGTCAGAACTAGAGAGATGAAAAGGCCATGAATATGCCAAAGTTCTGAGTGGGCAGAAAGAGCAAAGGAAGAAACTGATCAACATACAGTGAATAGAGAAATTAAAGAGAAACAGAGATTCCTCTAGAGAAATATATGTCTCATGAGAGACAGTTGGCAAAAGTAGCTGTTTTGTACAGCAATATTGTCAATGACTTTCCAATCACAAGATGATGAGTACCCTCATGATAACCCATACCAGATTCATTTCACATCAGAGAAACATTATAAAGTCTAAATAGCTTAAATTAAAATTTCAGTATAGAGTTCAGTTTTTATGCATTTTCTGTAAGAACCTTTTTTAGGAGACAAACTATAAATTCAATCCAAGTTAGCTGAGTGGGTCTCTATGACTGGTAGACAAAGGGCTTAATTAAAACACATTATTCTTTCAGGATAAAAGTAAACTAAAAAGGAGATACTGTATTGAGTTCAGCTACCAGGGTAAATAAATTATAATATATAAAAACAAATCTGTTTGCTACCTTTAAATGTCTTTAATTGTCATAATTATAGCATTCCTATCTCAACACAGATGCATATGATATATTCTTAGGAAAACTGCCACAACTGTTGATACTTATACTCAAGTGTTATATTTGTATGTTGTATATCACACACACATACATGAATATATTTATACATACCTAACTCAATATCCTTAGTAAGACATCAATTATACAAATGTACAAACAGAATTACGACTTCCTCACAATTCTGCGTGTGTGCCAGAAACACTGAGGTGATAATCCCCAATATAATTATTGTCTCTTTCCCCTGTAGCTTCTCAAGTACATCACTGGGTAGATAGATGGTAGATGGGATTAAGCAAGTCTGCTCTTAATAACTTTATCTTTTGAGTTTTATCCATATGTTCTTATTTTGTCAGCCAGTCTTCTGTTTTCCTCAACTGTGCTTTCTCCATTCCCTCTCCTGATTAAAACCAAACTATAAACAACTGTAATTAATCAAGCAATAAAACAATTTGGTTATTTATGCCACACAGTTTTCAGGCTAAAAATCTGAACTTTCTATCAAGGTACTATTTGGGACTAAGGGTAAGGTGGCTGAGCTAGTATTCCCCATTCCCTGAAAGAAAGCTAGAAGTTTCCTCCTAGTTTTTCCTTTTCCACTTGGGCTAAAGTCAGTGAATTAATGTCAGCCTACGAGATTTGAGAGAAAATTAGGAGAAAACGAGAAAAGAAGCAATTTTAACTGGTCAGGGGAAAGAAATAAGAACAGGTTGACTATATGCCCATCTCTCTCCTGTTGCATGCAAAGGTGGCTGTGGGATGGACTGTTTAGGGAAAAACTTGTCTAAGAGCATTTATGACAATGAAGTGAGATTATCCTTCTTCCAGATCTCAGCTGGGCTTCAACGGTGGGAAGTGGATCACGCAGTGAAAAGAAAAGGAAGGGGATTATCAACCTCCTATTCAGGCCTTGGTGACAATAAACTAAAGGTAGTTTATATATGGTCAATTATAAGTATACTCGAAATAAATAGTGGGTTGTTTTCTTAATGAAATATCAAGTGTTGCAATGAAAAATTATACCTTTTTGTCTAAGTAAAAGTAATTTGTTTCCAGATATAATTTCTTCAAGAGCGAAGAAAACTCTTTAAAGAAATGAAGGTAATATTTTATAATATTAACTGCATTATTTAAAACTCATTTAATTTTACAGGCATACCTCGGAAATATTGTGAGTTTGGTTCCAGACCACTATAATAAAGCGAATATTGCAAGAAAGAGAGTCACAAAAATGTTTGGTTTCCAAGTGCATATAAAAGTTATGTTTATACTGTACTCTACTCATTAAGTGTGCTATAGCATTATGTCTAAAAGAATGTACATACCTTAATTAAAAAATACTTTATTGATAAAAAAAAAAAGCTAACCATTATCTGGGCCTTCAGTGAGTTGTAATCTTTTTGCTGGAACCTCTTGCCTCTATCTTGATGGCTGCAGACTTGTCAGGGTGCTGGTTGATGAAGGTTGGGGTGGTTGTGGCAATTTCTTAAAATAAGACAATGAAGTTTGCCACCTCGTTGACTCTTCCTTTCATAAATGATCTCCCTGTAGCATTTGATGCTGTTTATTAGCATTTACCCACATTTACTTTATCAACTAAGTATGTCATATTCTAAATCATTTGTTGTCATTTCAACTATCTTCATAGCACCTTCACCAGGAGTAGATTCCATTTCAAGAAACCTTCACTTTCTTTGTTCATCCATAAAAAGCAACTTCTTATCCGTTAAAGGTTTTATCATGAGATTGTAGCTATTTAGTCACATCTTCTGGCTCCACTTCTAATTCTAGTTATCTGGCTGTTTCTACCTTTTCTGCAGTTACTTCCTCCACTTAACGGTTGGAATCAACTTCTTCCACATTCCTGTTAATGTTGATATTTTGACCTCTTCCCATGAATCATGAACGTTCTTAATGGCATCTAGAATGGTGAATCCTTTCCAGAAGATTTTTTAAAAATTATTTCTTATTATTATTTATGCCTACAGAAACTGGTCTTCCTAGGTGGTCTCCCATCCAAGTACTAACCAGGCCCGACCCTGCTTAGCTTCCGAGATCAGACGTCGGGCTTGTTCAGGGTGGCATGGCCCTAGACCATGGACTGTGGCTCCACTGGGGCATGAACTCAGGACTTTCTGCGTGTGAAACTGACGTACTAACCGCTATGCTATGGAACCACGTCCACCTTTCCAGAAGGTTTTTAATTTGCTTTGCCCATATCTGTTAGAGGAATCACTAACTATGGTAGCTATAGCCTTACTAAATGTATTTCTTAAATAAGACTTGACAGTCAAAATTAATCCTTGATCCATGGGCTGCAGAATGGATGTTATGTTAGCAGGCAAGAAAACAACATTAATCTCGTATGTCTCCATCAGAGCTCTTGGGTGACCAGGTGCATTGTCAATGATCAGTAATATTTGAAAGGAACCTTTTTTTCTGAGTAGTAGGTCTCAACGGTGGGCCTAAAATGTTCAGTAAACTGTATTGTAAACCGATGTGCTGTCATCCAGGCTTTGTTTTCCCATTTACAGAGTACAGGCAGAGTAGATTTAGCATAATTCTTAAGAGCCCTAGGTTTTTCAAAATGGTAAATGAGCACTGGCTTCAATTTGAAGTCATCAGCTGCACTGGCCCCTAAAAAGAGAGTCGGCCTGTCCACTGAAGTTTTAAAGACAGGCATTGTTTTCTTCTCTTTAGCTATGGAAGTCCTAGATGGCATCTTCTTCCAATAGAAGGCTGTTTCGTCTTTACAGAAAGTCAAACCCATTGTTTAGTGTAGCCACCTTCATTAATCTTCTAAGATCTAGATAACTTGGTGCAGCTTCTACACTAGCACTTGCTGCCTCATCTTGAACTTTTATGTTATGAAGACCGCTTCTTTTCTTAAGCCTCATAAACCAATGTCTGCTACTTTCAAACTTTTCTGTACCTTCCTCACTCTCTCAGCTTTCATAGAATTGAAGAGACTTAGGGCTCTGGATTAGATTTTGGCTTAAGGAAAGGGCTCTGTATTAGATTTTGGCTTGATCTTCTATCCAGACCACTATAACTTTCTCCATCTCAGCAATAAGGTTGTTTCTCTTTTTTATCATTTGTATGTTCACTGGAGTAGCACTTTCAAGTTCCTTTAAGAACTTTTCCTTTGCATTCACAACTTGGCTGTTTGGCACAAGAAGCCTAACTTTTAGCCTAACCCAGCTTTCAGCATGCCTTCCTCACTAAGCTTAATTATTTCTAGCTTTTGGTTTAAAGTGAGAGACATGTGACTTTTCCTTTCGCTTCAACACTTAGAGGCTATTGTAGGGTTATTAATTGGCCTAACTTCAATATTGTTGTGTCTCAGGGCATAAGGAGGCCTGAGAGGGAGAGATGAGAAATGGAGAGTTGGTGGAACGGTCTGAACATACATAATATTTATGGATTAAGTCTGCCTTTTTACATGGGCAATGTTCATGGTGCTCCCGAATAATTACAGTAACATCAAAGATCACCGATCACAGGTCACCATAATAAATATAATAATAACAAAGTTTGAAATATTGAGAGATTTACTACAATGTAACACAGAGACATGAAGTGAGCAAACGATGTCAGAAAAATGGCGCTGATAGACCTGCTTGACCCACGGCTGCCACAAACCTTCAAATGCAATATTTGTGAAGCAGAATAAGGTGAAGTACAATAAAACAAAGTGTGTTTGTACTATAATAAGATGAAAGCTACCAAAAGGGTCATGAATCAATAGTGTTCTGATAAACATAAATTTAGTAAGGTAGGTGTTACAAAACATATTCTCTTGAACATACCATGGTAATATATATACATAACATAAATTATATAAATAAAGTTGTATAAATAAATACATCAGCTCTACCCTTACGACACATATTATAAGACCTTACTAGTAAAGATAGACTGAAGGCATCATATCATTTGGGGATTTAATAATGCATTTCTTAGTGTCATGTTTATATACAGGAATTTACTTTACACATTCAGATTTAGCTATACACTTAGAGAGCTGATGTAATGTACTAAAAAAACTAAGCATTCATTTACTTCTTTTAATAGTGAAGATAATAATGAGTGCATGTTAAATCATTTTACTTTAAAGAAAATCAATCGAGTCATAGATAATAGATTTTGCAGCTTAAATAACGTGTCTAATTTCTGCAAAGTACTTAGAAGCTGCTATGTATACCCCAAAAAGCATTTAATATCTACCTCGATTACCAGAAATATGCCACTAAGGTATTATCCATGGTTCACAACAAACTTGACAATAACAAGTTTGAGTGAATGAAATGCGAGCTAGGAGAGAGAAGAAGGTAGGCCGGAACCAGAAACATTGATGGCAGAAATATAAAGTTAACAGTTCTAACTTTAAGAAAACACAAATGCATTTTTATTATTTAGAATGTGAGCTGATAGAACAAAGAGGGGGCAAGTACATGGTGTCCTATTACTGTAGAAGCATCTTCTGTGTTAGTTTATTTTATCCAGAAAACTACAAATAAATAATGATAAGACATCAGTGTGTGTCTGATAATCTGTGACAACAATTCTAACGCTGTCAGTGTAGCCACTGGAGAAACCTGCACGTACTGAGCACTGACCCACAGAGCCTTTTATCTGCATGTGTACTCTCCACAGGCCAAGCAAATAAAGGCCAAATGATAATTTACACATGAATCAACTTTCTCTGGAGCACAGGCACCAGAGACGTTTCTTTTCTCTGTTACTTAGAGAAAGGCAGCCAGGTCTAAGCTTGTCTCACTAGAAATCATACAAGTGAAACAGTGATTTGCAGGAAAATGGCAGATCAGCAAAGGAAAGCTGTTCTGAATGCCTGATAAAAATGGAAGCTACAAAGGACTAGCTGAATATTTAGTTTGAAAACAGGCTTGACAGTAACAATGAGTCTTTATCCTATTCAAAACAGGTAGTGTCATACAAACTGAAATGGAGATACAATGCTGATAGAAGATTACACAAGATACCTGGGTGGGTATCTTTAAAGACTTCAACCTTCATTTGAATAAATGTAGACTCACTGATGCTTTGCATCTAGATCTTATTCAAAGTACATATAGTTATTTCACATGAATGACATCTGGAAAGTACATTGCCCACTTTGATAATGAGAAATAGGATGATTTAAAAAAGGCTTGTTCATGAAAAACTAGGTACACATTTTATACCCTAGAACTTGTGAAGGAAAAAAAGTCAGTGCATTTTTCAATCCAGACCCCTTGGTGCCTACCGAGGTCAACTTTTACAAACTTCTAATATTAAACTATCAAAATATTGCCTTTCTTATAGGAATGTATAATGAACAATAATTGTCCTGGCTCATTTAACAGAGGAATGGATTTTTATTATTAAATTTGTGTTAACAGGCCATTCCAAAAATGATTTTGTAACCTTTTTATGAATGATAGGTATTAACTAAATCAATAAAATTAATTTTTATTACATTATTACTACTTCTACAACTTTGCATTCATTACATTCCACCTCTTCCCTGGAATACCTACCTTCCTACTCAACAATGCATATCCTTAACTTTCTTCATATTTGGTTCAAAACTCACTGTTCAGGAAACTTTCTCTTAAAACTCCAGCTTTAGTGTGGTGTTTAGATGTAGAAGACCATAAGTAAATGCTGCTAGTTATGTACATGGACTCTCAACACATGATGTTAGGCCAAAATCTTAAAAATAAATTTTATTCATGAGTAGTAAATACTAGAAATGTGCTCTAATTTGTGGCTCATAGAAGGAAATTTTGAGTTTTTATGTCTTTAGAATGCAGAAATTTATCTGTAAACTTCATACCACAATCCATACTCTGACACACTGTCAAAAATATTAAGAGTTATAGGAGTAAGTCATCTCAATTCTTGGTAATGAATGCATACATCAAAAATTCTGGCAGTGAACAGGTTTTAAATATTACTTGTTTCTCCCCACCTTTCAAACTATAAGGTTTTTAAAACTTTCAACTGTTTCCCTTACTTCTACTTCCTTCTCTAGGTTAAAACTCTCTTTTTGCCCTACCTATCTTCTCAATTACCTTAATCATTTCCCCACAATCTGGCTACATAGTAGTTGAAGTCAAAATTAGCACTTTTTTTAAGCTGTAAGCTCCAAATGAGTTAAGAACATGCCTATGATTTCTACATATCTACATTTTATAGTGCTGAAGATAATGTTAGCCATTCAGAATACTCTTGAGAACTCTCAACAAAGTCAATATAGAGGCAACATACTTCAACATAATAAAGTTTATATATGAAAAACCCACAGCTAACATCATCCTCAATGGTGAAACATTAAACATCTTCCTCTAAGATCAGGAACAAGACAAAGACACCCATTTTTGCCACTTTCAGTCAACAGACTACTGAAAGTCCTAGATAGAGCAATTTGGCAAGGAAAAAAAAGGGCATCAAAATTAAAACTGTCTCTATTTGTGATATGATATAACATACAGAAAACCCTAAAGACTCCATCAAAACACTTAGAATCAATCAATGAATTCGGTAAAGTTGCAGGATACAAAACCAGTATAAAAAATCAATTGTGTTTCCATACACTAACAATTTCAGAAAGAGAAATTAAGAAAATAATCAAAAATAGCATCAAAAATATATAATAAATTTAACCAAGGAGATGAAAAATCTATACACTGAAAACAATAACACATCGAGGAAAGAAACTGAAGAAGACACAAATAAATGGAAAGATATTTTGTGTTCATGGATTGGAAGAATTACTAGTCGTAAAATGTCCATACTACCTAATGCAATCTAGATTCAATGTAATCCTTATAAAAATTCCAAAGGCATTTTTTCGTAGAAATAGAACAAATAATCTCAACATTTGTATGGACCTACGAAAGATGCCGAGTAGCCAAATCAATCTAGAGAAAGAAGAACAAAGCTGGAGGCATCATACTTCCTGATTTCAAAGTATATTATAAACCTTTAGTAATTAAAACACTGTGGTATTGGCATAATAGACACATGAATCTGAATAATCTTATTAAAAAATGGGTAAAGGACCTGAATAGACATTTTTCCAAAGAAGACATACAAATGGCCTACAGGTACACAAAAATGTGCTCAATATCACTAATCATCAGGAAAATGCAAATCAAAACCACAAGGATATGTTACAAAGGTGTAACAATCAAAACAATATAGTATTGGCAAAAAACAGACATCTAGGTCAATGGAACATGATAGAGAGCCCAGAAATAAACCTATGCATATATGGTTAATTAATTTACCACATAGGAGCCAAGAATATACAATGGAGAAAGGGCTGTCTCTTCAATAAATGGTGCTGGGAAAACTGGATAGCCACAGGCAAAAAGAATGAAACTGGACCACTATCTTACATCATACACAAGAATGAACTCAAAATGACTTGAATGTAAGACCTGAAACCATAAAATTCCTAGAAGAAAACATAAGCAGTAAGATCCCTGATAATCAGTCTTGGCAATGGTTTTTATTGGATTTGACACCAAAAGCAAAAATAACAAAAGCAAAAATAAACAAGTGAGAATACATCAAACTAAAAAGCTGCTACACAGCAAAGAAAACCAACAATAAAATGAAAAGGCAACCTGTGGAACGACAGTAAATATTTGCAAATCATATATATGATAAGGGGTTAATATCCAAAAAATATGAAGACCTCAAACAACTCCATAGCAAAAAAAAAAAAAAAAGGAAGGAAATAGACATTTTTTCCAAAAAAGACATACAGACATACAGATGGTCAATATGTATACACAAAAAGATGCTTAACATCACTAATCATCAGGGAAATGCAAGTCAAAACCACATGAGATATCACCTTATAACTGCTAGGACGGCTATTATTAAAACACTCACTCACACACACACACACACACACACACACACACACACACAAACAAGAAATAACAAGTGTTGGTGAGGTTGAGAAAAGGGAACTCTTATGCACTGTTGGTGGGAATGTAAATTGGTGCAGCCACTGTGGAAAACAGTATGGAGGTTCTTCAGAAAAATAAATAGCAGAACTACCATATGATTTAGCAGTTCCAACTCTGTGTACTTATCAAAGAAAACAAAAACATTACCTCAGAAAGATATATGCGCCCCTGTGATCATTGCAACATTATTTACAACGGATAAGATATGGAAAAAAACCTGTGTCTACCGATGAATGAATGAATTAAAAAATGTGGTATTATTCAGCCATAAAAAATAATAAAACCTTGCCATTTTTGACAACATAGATGGACCTTGAGGTCATTTGCTAAGTGAAATAAGTCAAACAGAGAATGACATACTATGACATCGCTTATATGTGGAATCTAAAAAACAAAACAAAACCAAACTCATAGATACAGAGAACAGATTGGTGGTTGCCAGAGACAGGGATGGGCATGTGTGCAAAATGGGTGATGGGAATCAAAAGATACACACTTCCAGTTATAAAATAAATAAGTCACGGGGATGTAATGTACGGCATGGTGTCTATAGTTAACAATACTGTATTGCATGTCTGAAAGTTGCTAAGAGAGTAAAGTTCTCATCACAATAAGAAGAAATTCTATAACTATGTATGGTGAAGACTGTTTAATTTAATTAGACTTACTGTGGTAATCACTTCTATATATAATCATGTTTTACACCTGAAACTAATACAATGTTTTATGTCAACTATACTTCAAAAAAAAAAACACACAAAAAACCCTTCCACAATGAAATACCACCTCGTACCTGTTAGAATGGCTATTATCAAAAACATAAAAGAACAAATGCTACAAGGATGTGGAAAAA
>NW_011888792.1:11550971-11582519 GCF_000151845.1 Pteropus vampyrus
AATATATATATATAATCATGGAAGAACTCCTTAATACCTGGAGAGATCTCTTTTTCATACCTAACAAGATAAGTTATGAGAGGCTCTTTTTTTTCGTTTGAATGGGGATGACTAGAGAAAATTTATTTTTGCAAAGGATTACTCAGCCATTGGAAAAGAAAAGAAGAGTATAAAACAGAGTTTCTAAATTTGTAAGGCAACATTAAGCCATGGATTCTTAATAAAATGTTATTAAAATTCTTTAATAGAGAAATTAAGGGAACAAAAACTTGCTTTTCAAGTTAAATGTTTGTCGCTATGCTGGGGCTATTGAAAACTTTCCTCATCACAGTGGCAACTAGTTGATCTGCATATTTTGGATGAAATCTGCATTGGTTTGGAAGTGGCCAAATTTGAGGTATACCACCCACATCAGTCAAATATGACTTTTATACCCTTGCTGTACACACTGTTGTTAGATCCTTATGTTCTAGCCAAATAACTTCTAGTTCATGTTAGAAGTCTCACGTGCTGGTAAAAGAAAAATTTTAAAGTCATGTATTTGCTGTTTTTCTTTCTTATCCTAAAACTTCTCTCTGATCTCTAGAATATTTCTTTAAGCAAACGTTTAAAGATAAAAAGAGAGCATAGTTAAATGCCAAAATTTTACTTGCAATTTTCCTTCCCAAACTTATTTCTCTTCTAGACTTCCTCATCTCAGTGAATGACATCACCTAAATGTTCAAGCCAAAAACCTAGGAATCATCTTTCATCCTCCCTATTCTCTCACTTCCCAGATCTAAAGGAATAAGACATGTTGGACTTTTGTTCCTATCTCTACTAGTACTGTTATTCAAGCTACCATAATCTCCGGCCTAGGCTCCTGTCATAGCTTTTAAGTGGCCAGCTACTTACTCTACCAATCCATTTTCTCTCTATAAATTAGAAACTACCACTCCAACTTGAGAACCTCCAACGGCATCCCACTGTACTTAGGACAAAGAAGAAATTCAGACTCCGGGTCTACGAGTCCTTGAACAATCTGGCCCTTACATATATTTTCTTGTTCTATGTTTCTTTCTGTTCCTTTCTGTTTCCTTGGTAGGTGTAGAATGAATCTATAGATCTTTAAGGCGGAAGTAAATTCAGTATCCTTTTCTGAGGGTAAAGGAAATACTTAGAATAATTTAGGGCCACACACTATGTCTATTAGTTGTACTTAAAAGTACCCTCAATAAGGCATTCAGTGAGTCTAAGAAAAAACCAGCAGATTACTTTAATTCCTACAACATGAATATTCTCGTAGAAAAAATTCAAAGCACATTTTTTTATCTGTTGTATTTAGTTACATATGCTGAGTAATGGAAGATTATAAACATAATATGTCTTGTGCATTAAAGAGGGACAGACTTTCTCAAGGACTATAATCAGTCTTTTGTTTATATATAAAAATGCAATGGTGACTGTATACTTTGCAATGCTGAAAAGTTCCATATTACTTTCGCTCTTGTTGTACTATGTAAAAATAATTGTACTAAATTTTTTTTTTATTTGAAAGTTATGTAAAAATGCTTTACAAGAGGAAAGTGATTTTCTCTTGGCTCCTCACAGGAGCAACGGAATGCCACTGTTTCAGGACTTTCATTGTGATATACAAAATGCTGACACTGATTATACAATTGAAAATGATGAATTGTTTTCCTCATTAGTATGGGAAACATTATAAATCCTTAAAACAAGATATTTTGCATAGATTTTATCCAACGGGACACTGGCAATTTCAAACTCTCCAAATCTTGAAGAAGCCAAATTAGTCTATGAAAATAAATATAGGCTGTCAATATTACTGTTATATCAGTTGTTACTGGGTAATAATTGTCAACAATGATTTTGCTATTAGTTTTGTAATCGACTAAAAAAGTATAGAATATAAAGAAACATAACAGAAATAGAAAACACAGCATTAAATTTTTTTATGTTAAGAATAAATATAAAAATCAAATGTAAAGAAATAATTTTGAATGACAAAGTGAACTAAAGTAGAATCACAATGTTTCTTGAGAATTTGTCCTAAATGGCAAAAATAAGAGCTAAGGACTCATCTTCTTAAAAACCTTAATGTATAATTGAAATCATCTCCAACATTTGATTAATAAAAAGATTTACTACTCTAATCAGATAAGAAAAACACCAACAGTGTTTATATATTGTTAAAAGATAATGCAACTTTTATTTATATCAAAAGAATTTTAAATACGAGGTAGCTCTCTCACAATTTTTCAAATAAGCTCTTACACTGAATAAGAGACTCAAAGCTCAGGAAAAATACCACTTTAATGTGCTGATTTTTAAAAAATTTTTAGACTGATTGGTTGGTAGCTGAAATAAATGATTATTTAAAATTAAAATTTAAATGGGAGGAAAGAGCTGGCTTAGAAAAGGGGAAAAGTAGCAGATAGTATGAAAAAAGATAGAAATGTTATAGATATAATAAAGCTTCTTTATTTCACTGGAAGCAATGTTAGGTATATAGACACAGTAGTACACTGGCTAAGGAGACTGTAACTTTGAGGAAGAGCTATGTCTTGCTCAAGATCAGTTTACTACTCCCTTCCTTAGGTGAGGGTCTAAGTTGTGCTGGGAATTATCTCCAAATCTTAAGGAAGTATTTTATCATGTCATTATCAATTACTGGTCTTCTAAATAACACAACATACTTAAATATGAAAAATTAAACAGTCCCTAGTTACTTCTTGGATATGGCTTGAGCATGAATACATTCAATATTTTTTAAATGATGGGACTTAGAACAATATGAACGAAAGGGCTTTTGGGCAGTAGTTTCGGGAAAAGGAGGGACAGAAATGTTGTATGCTTCAGTGATATTCTAGTAAATATGAAGCTTTTCTTGAGATAATAAGGAAAAGAAGAAAAAGCAAGGATGATGGGTGAGAAATACTTAAAAAAAATAACTACAAAATTTAGCGCAGACTAAGCTGTGCTCAAATTTGAAAAAAAAGAGAATTAAAAAAGCCTCTTTATTTAAACTTAAACTGTGATTTGCAAGTATGATTTGGGCATTAACTATTATTCATCTTTAAATAATTTAGAAAACTATAGAAAATCACAATCTGATTTTACTCTTTTTATCACGTTACCAGAAGCTGAATGTTTGACTACTAAAGTTATCCTCAGTCTCTCTCATTACTACTTGTAATTTTAGTCACTGCAGGAACCAAACCAAACCAAACCAAACCAAACCAAACCAAACCAAACCAAACCAAACCAAACCAAACCAAACCAAATGTCATTTTGTTCACTAATACCGATACACATGAAACAGCTGTCTCTAGATAATTAATAAAGGGAAGGTTTTCACAATTAAAGGAATATCTTTCATTTTCTTCTGGTTCCATTAAGTTTTTCTACTTTACAATCTAGATTTTAGACAGAGCCAGCAGAACCTACATTTCAAGTGTGAGGGAATTTTAAATCAAATGATTTAAAATGGAATGTTTTCTAGCAGTATTGCTCTCTGACACTGATGGTTTTGTTTTGGGATTTCAGAATATAAAACCATTTCCTCAAGATATTTTGTGTTCAGCATCAAATATTTAAAATGTCTCATTTCCAAGAGATCTGGTGGGAGTTCATGACAGATGTGTTATTTCTTTCTTTCTTTCTTTTTTTTTTAAAAACAGAATTATTTTGTCTAATTAGCACTGGTGATTTACCCATGGCAGTATGAACTTATTCATAGGAAAGAAAAGTCGACTAGCTTCTTTAGAGAAAAGAACAAACTGAGATAAGACAAAAGAAAGGCACTTTTTAAAAAGGCATTTTGCAGCAAATGCCCACAAACAGCCCACAGAGAGTCCACTTACTTATGCATCACCATATGATCAATCCAATTGCCTTTAGTCTCAAACAGAGAAAGCCTCAGTATGAAGCATTCTCCAGGTGTTAGTTTAGGTTTGTCATTATTTCCTATTTATAGACTCTGTCTAGTAAAAGAAGACAAATTACTGTAAGTAGGGGTAAATGTGATTAAATGAGTCATCTGAAGATAAGAGGGTATATGGACAAGGGTCATTAACACAAGTGACCTCTCTTTGCCTAGACCATATTTATATTTTCTGGATTTGAAAAAAACAATAAAGCAGAAATAATTTCTACTACATATATCAAAAGAAAACTCTATCCCTTTAACCCTATAACCATTTTCATGCTTTTGCAGTATTTTAATAACACTGTGATTGTGCCAAAATGCTCTCAGAATACACTAACTAGGAACAATATTCGAGAAATTATTCATTCTAAGGAATCTAATCCTAAACTGAAGAAACGTAGTTGTAATCAGACTAGATATAAGGCCTAGAATGTAAATTAACATATACCAAGATCATCTGAATCAAATGAAAAGTTTAAATTGATAAAGTTTCAATTAAAACCTCTCTACTCTTTCTTTCACCTGATTGTAGTCCCATATGGCAAGGTCAGCCCTTTCAGTGAACAAACAGCTCAGTCGCCTCCAGTGTAGCTGTTATCTTTCTCAACAAGGGGAGACATTTGGCACAGCCTAAAGCTGGGGCATGAACCCTGGCTAAGCTTAAGACATTTATCTGACAGCATCAGCTGACACTCCACAAACACATTTGCTCTCCATGACCTCAGAGCATTCGTGATTAATCAAAAATGTATCTTGGATCTTGAGAACAAGCTACAACCAGGCACACACAAAAAAGAATATGCTCTCGATCTCGCTTATCGACTCAAGAGGTATATTGAATTTAGAAATAGCAAATAGAATAAAATGATCAATATGTTCTCACTTGTCCATGGAAGAGCAAACTTTATCCCTCAAGCAAAAGACATTGATCATGTAAATGTTTCAGAAGTGCTTCCAAACTAAAGAATGCAAAATGTACCTGGCTTATTGGGGGTGGGGAAGGAGGCGTACCAAAGAGGAGCTTTTGCTTTAACTTAAAAAAAAAAAAAAAATCTTTAGTTTTTAGACATAAAGTGTATGTTTGCAGTGTGCTGCACTTTTAAAAACCTGTGTGTTCCACTTAAAACCTTTTTTTGGGTAACACATTGCCAAATGATCTTAATAAAACATTATAAGAGACTTTAAAACTTAATGAAGGAACATTATTTGTGCAGAGAAAACTCGCCTCATTTTAAATGAGACACAGTTATAACATATCCCCTATGCACTGTTTACAATTTATAATTTATAATTTATGTCTCTTGGTTCAAACTCACTATTTTCTGCAGTCATCTGCTAAGTAATATGATTGGCATGTGAATATTGTAATATTCTGCTTCCTAACACAGTATAATTTAGTATATTTTTATTTTCATTTTCACTTTCTAATAACAATACTAAACTCTAATTAAAGCAATGGGAAACAGAAGTCATATGCCCCACTCTTGATAATATGAAAATGATTATTATTTAAAAAATCTGTACAATTGAACTTATTAAATCCCCTTCTTGCCTGGTTACCCACTGGTTAGGTTACAGTTGTTCACGATCCTATGGCAGATCATTCCACTAAAGAAAAACTACATGTGCTCGTCCCTGTTGGCATGGCAAACAAACTTTCATAGCATGTGCTCACTCTATAAAATGGTGGTACTAATTAGAAGATATAAACTCATGCTGAGACATGATATGAATCGGCTTTATGTATCTACTAAGCTCACAGCAGTACTAGATTTATATTGTTGTTGCTTTAAACTAACACTAAACAGAAAATGCAACTTCTAAATCTGTACGATAAGAAAGCAAAAGTGATTGAGTTGAAAAACAAAACCTCAGCCCCTCATTTTTGGTTTCAGTTGTAAAATGCTTCCTGTGCACTCAGAGGTTGCCCAGCACTTCTCTCCCATATGTTTACCTAACTTAAATTCTTCAAACATGAATTGCAAGTACCAGATAGCACAGCTGTATGTTTTGACATCCATGGTGAAAATGAGCAGAAAATCTAACTGTTCCATATCAAGAAGTATTTTTACTAGTGCTAATGTGCCTTAAATACCTTGTTCCACAGATGAGTGGCCTGGCACCTGCTGCATGAGAAATAGCCAATTACTGTTCAGTGTCTCTAATTTTCTGATTCAATTAGCATGCTTCAGAGCTTTCCAGTTTAATTGCAAACTACTTCACAGTTAGCTCTCTGATTAATCATTGCCCATCTGCAAGCCATCGGAAAACTTAGTGGAACAAATTTGTGTACTTTGGAATGCTGGGAGCTTAGCAAATCAAACTTGTTTTGGTATATAAAGCTTTAATTTTGTTTGCCCTTTTCAGCTGCACTTGTAAGAAGCTCTGTACTGATTAAACAGGAAGTCCGGACAATAATATGCTACATTATGCATATAATTACTGTAAATACAACCGAGATTGTAGAAACATCATTTAAGGTTAGGCACTAACATGAATGGAGAAGGAGGTCAAGAAAACACATTTGGAATCAATTTCTTTCCATTATGACCAAATGTAAGTATCAAGGAAAAAAAAAAAGATTGTGTGACACATAGTGATGTCATTACAGCACCTGTTCCCCTGAAGGCATTTTAAATTCTGGCTTTTCATGTAGTCATAAAATCTTTCTTGTTATTTAATTAGTAGAGTACTAAGTTTTATAAGCTTTGTTTACAAAACATATATTAGGGATTTTAAAGCAAACTGGCACCACATTGTTTATGCTTCATTTTCCAAGCTTTCTTGCTGGTCCACTGAACGTATGAATGATAATGTCAGAAAACAAAACTGTTTTAATTGAGCTTTGGCTTGAGTTTAGATTATATCTTAACCTATAATCATGATTTCTTCATTTTTGAACAATGAAACATGAATTGCATATTTTGTTCACTCCTATGAACAAATACCATAGCGAGGATTTCACCGTGTATGAGAAAGGAGGCTGTATAAAATGAAGTCTAAAGTCCTTCCCAACTCTCAGTTTCTCTGGTTCACATTTTACAAAATTTAGAATTATTCTAATGTAGTTTTTAAAAAGCTTCTAAATATATCTACTACACAAGTAAGCTTGGGAAGGCAGGGACTATGTATCTAGCTTACCAGTGTATCTCCAGTGCCTCACAGAGGGCCTGCACATTCTTGGTGTTCAATTAATATTTTGGATGAAGGAAATGGAAGCAGTATGGGTTCTGAACTTTCCATGTCACGGTGCCAGGCTGGACACAGTGTTCTCCTTCTATAACCTCAACAGGATGCAGTCATGTTATCTCATAAAGATGTTGACAAATATCATCATTTTATAATTATTTGGCTGAAAGAATAAGAAAGGTACTTTGCTAATTATGATGTCCTGTAACGACTCGTTGTTAACAACAATGAAACGCAGAATTTTCCTATCTTTTATCAAGATCCTTAACAAGTTATGGGAATGTCTAAAAGTTGAAAGTTAAAACCCAACTGATAGCTCTAAAAACATTAAAATTGGAAAAATGTTATTTGGAAATTACACAATGAAAAAAAAATCACTTAGCATTTTTAAAGGTAGTCAAATATTCAGTGTGGAGTGACTTTCTGACTCCCTTAAAAGGAGACACATATGAGACCAAGATTCCATGAACTCTAATAGTTTCTATTCTGTCTCTGTTAAAGGCTATAAAACTCAAGTAGGCTGACTTCAAGCTTCTCTGAATTTCATAGGCAGCCAATGTAAGAAATGCTGAGAAGGCGTAATCTGATCACAGCAGCTCAGGCAAGTGAGCAGGCACGCTGCCACATTCTGCTGCCCACGAGCAGGGAAGCACGGCTGGAATCCCCACTAAGATCAAATTACAAAATAATCAAGCTTTGTGGCCAGGCGGGCACGAGAGGCTATTGTGGGGTCATGACATAAATCAGGGACTAGCATGGGCAAACTGGGCAGTCAAAACCCCCATTTTCTGTACCACACTTACAGTGTGGTTCTCTATGGAAAATAAGCTATTAATGATGTTCAGATTTTTAACTCAGAAAAGGGCAAATGGCTCTCCCCACACAAGCACCCACCAATTCAGTCTTATGTTTAGAGATAAGCAATTAAATCCCACACATCAAAGAAAAACAATGAGCTGTCCAAAATGGAATTTAGCCAAGCAGAGAACAAACTGGGCCTTGGTCTCTGTCCTGGGGTTCTCAATCCTACCTCTACCTCTTACCCACTGTGTAGCCGAATGTCTATGTATATCAGAAAGTAGCGATGAAAAAACTGAGTGGATAATGAATGAAAATGATTGCAGAGCACACTGAAAATGCTTAAAGGACCTAAATATGATTTGAGAGGGTAGCACATCTCGGGCCAAGAGAGCTATTTCCAGAAATAATCCTATTATGCAAAATGAGCAGTATATTCTTTGGGAAGTTGGCTGATACGGATGGTGCTAATATGGCACTAAACCCCAGACCATGATATTCTATAGAGAAGTGTTCATTTTAATACATAGTTCCCAAAGCTGAATGTGCTATAGAAATTATATTTTAGTTTCTGAGAAGTTTCAACATGATTGTCTATGTTGTATTAAACATGAAAGATAACAAAACTATAGAATAGTTAGCCTTTCAATAGAAGAAAAATATAAAAACCAGGTTAGAGATTACAGAGAACAATATAGAAGGACTCGTCGAGAACTACTGTTGGCAAAATTTTACTGATGGGCAGAAGAACTATTTCGAAGACAAAAAACAAGCAAAAACCTAAATGCAGTATGACCACGGCTTTTTGGTAAACAACAGTAGCAAGCACACCAACAAATCAATGGAAAACCAATTTGTAAGTACTTTCAACAGGGGGCTTCGAAGAAACACTTTTAGATGGTCCAATATGAACAGGGGGCCATGTGTTGGTTTTTTTCACTTTACCTCCAATGCACAGACAAATTACCATCAGTAATATCTTTCTTAGACATAAAAGATATATATCTACTTGCACACTACACATTCAGAGAGTGTTTTTAACTTTTAAAAGGCAAAAGATAAGTGGGAACTATAAAGTTCCCAAGAATTTTTACAAAATGAAAATAAAGGCAAAAAGTAGTTGCTTTTAGATAGAAAATCTTATAAGAGATATGAAATTTAACATCTACTGTACTTTAAGCCTATATCTTATTGATAATTTAAAATTATAATTAGTGTTCTTGGGACCGAATGCTACACAGAAAACTAAATATGCACATATGTATGAGATGTGAGATGCTGCTGCAGGAGAGAAATACCCTATTTTTAAAGCAAAAAAAAAAAAAAAAATCCTACTGAAGTCTATCCTTTCATTTATATGTCTCATGTAAATTACACATAATTTTAAATCTTCAACATGTTGAAAATGGCCAGGTCTCATGGCACGTCTCCGTTATTATCTTCCATTTTCACTTGGTTATGGCAATGGAGACTTTCTAGAGATATTTAGGAATTTAAATTATATAGCTTGAATTAAACCAAGAAATGACCACTATAAAAATTAATTTTTATTTATATAATTTGGTAAAAAGTATATAATTTTTCTTCTCTAAAGGCATTTTCTTATGCAGTAACACCACAAAAATAGCTTAAGTTTAAAATAGGGATTTCCCATATGGTTAGTCCACAGCAAGATAAAGTTGTAAATGAGGGGACTATGTGAAGAAAACATAAAAAAGCCTTAAGGGCACATACAAAAAAATGTGATATTGCGTGATTTACATACACAATTTTATTCCCCAAAATTCAAAGAAAAAAGCTTAATATGTCATAATTTAAACTGTATTTCACATCAAGTATTTGATTACGTATTTAACTCAAAGATACATAACTCAATTTAGAGCATAATGTGGGAGAGGAGTTAGTAAGAATCTAACCTTTTGCATTTCTTGACTTTTTTGGGCTTGTGGTAATGTTGTATTTATAGAGATTCTACACTTTCAAATTTAAGTCTTGAAATGTCAGAAAAATCCCAAAGCTGAGATCTCACAGAAGGTGATTTTTAACAGTCCTTAAAAGTAAAGACTTTATGATCTTCTGACAACTGGAGCTTTCACATTTTAAGATTTAAAATTTTCAGTCCTAATATTACATAAGCACACAATTGGTATACTTTTAAAGATTCCATCGTTTTTGATAAACCTGGAAAGAAGAGGAAAATGAGAATAGAAAAAGTTGTGAAGTTCAGGAATATTGTATAAGTACAAATATAAAGAAGTAATTACTTAAAAAGTCTTTTGTATTTAAACGTAGTCTTTTATAAGAATATATGTCCACAGTAAAAGAAATAACGTTCGGTTAATTTTTGATTTACAGTAACAAAAAAAATAGAGATCTCTCAATATTTTGGAGCTGGAACATGGATCAGGAAATAGAAGCCCAGAGAGGTTAAGTGACTTGATCAAGATCATACTGCTAATTATTTTTAGACTTATATCTAGAATATACCGGGTCTCTTGTCTTCAAGTTTCTTCCATAGCTAATTTTATACGTAATTCTTGGAATTCATTTATTTTCAATGTATCCTTCTACTAATGTGTCCTTCCACCAACTCTATAGTTTTCTCATCACTTAAACAAATATTTTCCCACCACTTACTATGAGCCAGATGTAGAGATTACAAAGATGATAAGACATGGGCTAATGTTATTCTTGGGTACTTTATAGTTCAGTGAGGGAGAGAGAACTGGTAAACAAATATGAAAGGAAATGCTTGATTTGATTAGAAAGGTGTCAGAGTCAAAGGTGACATCCAGTTTCTGATCTCTAGGATTAAAGACTGTGTCTGGACTAAATGATGTCTAAGTCTCTTCCTAAAAAATTTGAATTTCATTTTCTCTCCTTTCTAAAAAATTTGAATTTCATTTTTCCCCTCCACTCATCTTTTCATAGATAGACTTTTTAATAGGTAACTTATAAATTTCTAAATATTGAAAGTGATTTCAATGGAGCATAGTGATATGTTTATGAATAAATTCAATGAACAAAGCCTTTTACGTGCAAATAAGTTTGTGAAATTACGTGTTTCTTTAGTAAAGGTCTTTAATGTGTTAATGTGCATTGTAACTCCAAAAGAAAAATTTAATATGTGATGTTTCCTTTTTTTCATTAAGAAAAAAATCCCCCCAAAAGGACTAGCTTCAGACTCCTGTAACATTCCTTCAAGTGGTCTTCCCCATCTGATCCTACACACGCACTGGCCAGTTAATCCTCCTAAAATGTTGCTTTCATTGTTATTTCCCTGTTCAAGAACTTTCAGTGACTCTTGGTGGCCTGTAAATTAAAGTTCAAACTCCTCTGATCTTCTAGATGCTGATTCTATATTTCTCTTTAACTTTATCTCTCACAATTTCCTTAAACAAACTCCAGCCAAAATGTCACTGAATTTACCAAGCTCTTTCTGTCTCATATCCTACTACTCTTCTTTCCAGAGAATGCCTTCACCTCTCCACAAAATTACCAATGTCTGCTCTGATAAAATCTCCTTCAGGCTCTATCATCTCAATAAACAAACAGTATATAACCTCTGACCTCATTACCTGAACCACTTTTTATAAAGCTGTTAAAATCATCTCTTTATACTGGTATTTCTGTTTTACGTGTATATTTTATGCTTCTTTTGGCTATATTGTGTAAGCTCCTGAAGTCAGGCACAGGCCTTGAATGCCAGAATTTAGCACACTCTCCTGTACAGGCATACCTCGCTTCATTGTACATTACAAATTGAAGGCAAGACCCTTCACCAGTGAAAAGATTATGACTCTATTGCAATACTTGCTTTACTGTTGTGGTATGGAACCAACGCTACAAAAGACTACACCTGGTATCATTTATATGATGGTAATGGTGAGATTATTAGTGTCAAAAAATACCAGAGTAAAGAGAACCTAAATCGGGGGCCTAAATGTTCATTTACAAACTAAATACAGAGTAAATTATAGAAATATCAACCATTTTTTCCAAATGTCAAATGGTGACTGCTCAGGCATGTGTCTAACTTTGTTGACATGTTCTAAATGTATAATTGAAATATTTATTAAATATTGAAACACTACTATTTAATGTTTTCTTAACTTAAATACTTTTAAATAGCTTCAGCTTTTTACATGTAAAGGAACAGTTTCAGTTCCAAAAGAGATTTCTACCAACAATGAAGAAATTTTAAATAAGGAGGGTGATCCAGTAACGGAAATTTTAAAAGGTCATCTATTGTAATTAATAAGTTGATAAAATTATTTAATTTTAGACTACGGTGTAACTTTCTTTGGGAACTTTCTTCATAATTGATTTGGTCTTGCCTATTGAAAAAAATGAGTGTTCCATACCAATATTTGGCACTGAAATTATAAGTTATTTTGAAATCCGGAAAAAATTTAACCTCTAGTGATACAAGGTCTTAGTGACTTCTTACCTCATGAAACGTTCTCATTTTTAGATACAAATTTTCCCCTTTTAGCACATGAAACAGCTCTTGAATAAGTTTTGATTAAGTAAAAAAGTTTCTTTTAAAAGTAAGACATACATTGTTTTCATGTTTACTACATTTTTAACCACAGATGAAAATTAACTCCTTAATTGCCCTTCTTGAATATCTGAACATGCAATATTTTTTAACACATTGTTTTATATTCAGTAGTTTTGTAATTCTCATAATGTGATTAATTACATTTATTACTTGCATTAGTGTATGCTAGTGGAAGTGATAAAGTTATGTGTGTATTTTCTTCCTTTTTTAAACCCTTATTAGAGGATTTGGAAGGTATGAGCCGTGATAGCAGTGACACTGTTGGTCTCTTCTGCACTGTGCCCAGGACTTAGGACTGTACCCGGCACATAATAAATACTCAATAAATATTTGTAAATAAATTAATTTCTAGAATACATGCTCCATGAGAAAAAATAATTGACAGTTTATTAGTTAAAAATCTGGCCCTTGGATTCAGATCCATAGTGTTTGAATTCTGGTGCACTATTTCATAGCTGTGAGACCTCTCTAAACCTGTTTCCTCACCTGCAAAATGGAAGAATAATAAAATCTGCCTCATATGGTTATTGTGAGGATTAATCCACATAAATACTTGCACATAAGGAGCACTGAATACATGTTAGCCACTATTATCATCATCGACATCATCATTATCCTCTTCATTTGTCTCATTCTCCATTCAACCCCTATTCCAAGCATGTAGCATATGCTCAGTAAATAGTTGTTAAGCGAAGAAATGAATCAACGAAGTGCAACTGTAGCTGCATACAGAAATAGGTTTGACGACCCTCAGTACACTTGTAGGTAAAATCAGAGAAATAGCAGTTAAAAACATGACTCAAGGTTAGTGTGACTGAATTATTCTTATTTGAACCTGCTGCTGGAGATCTAGTCACAAAGTCCTAGTCATTCTCTAGTCCTTGAAGAACAGGTGTTCATTTTAATTACTTTTTGAACTTCTGGTAGTGCCTAGCACAGAGGTTTGTATCATTTATACTAAAAAAATAAAACAGAAAATATAAATTAAAAAATTCTGTTTAGCAACCAAGTCACATAAGGTAAAATTTGAAAACAAGTGAACACAGATTAATAGAATGGGTAAATGATAGAATTCTCATATTTAACTACATTACCTTGACAAATCCAGTTTGCTGCATTTATATTTCTTTCAATGTTGCTGTACACTGAAGTGTCATAGTGAGAATCATTACTTCTATACTTTCTAACTTAAAACTGCAGTAAAAATAATTGTGTAAATAGCAACTAAAGAGTTTTATTTCAATGAACTACCTCATTGTGAGTGGACAACAAAAGTCAGTCTCAGGTTGTATGTCTTTGAAATATTTATTTTGTCATTGATTTAGATTATTTTATATATCATTTTTTTTTTAGGCAAGGTAACCCTTGGTTGACCTCACAAATTGCAAGGACCTTGTTAGCTTACAATCCCTTATTTATTTTTTTTATGCCTACAGTATCTGGTCTTCCTAGGTGGTCTCCCATCCAAATACTAACCAGGCCCTACCCTGCTTAGCTTCCAAGATCAGACAGGATTGGGCTTGTTCAGAGTGGCATGGCTGTAGACTGATTTAGATTACTTTAGATCTTATATTTATAATATTTCTCAACAGAAATGTCCTATATTAAATACTGCTAAAAAGTTTCTAATTCATTTTGAGCTTCACTATGGAAAGATGCTATCGGATTATAAAGTAGCCTTGTTACACACTTAAGGCTTATATTAGTTCTTTTTTTAATTTATAAAAATGAATATGAACTTCAGCAACCAAGAGTTTAGTTTTTCTTTATTAAGACAAGATGAAAAGTGAATAATTATTTTACTTGAGTGAAAAAGGAAAGAAGACTCAGACATGTTAATCTTAAATTCCTCTATTTACTTGTGTGCGTTCTTGGTGCAATTATTTTGCTTCTACTGTATTTTCCAGACTGAAAATGCAACTTAAAAAAACATAAAGTCTATGGCCATGCCACCCTGAATGTACCTGATCTCGTCTGATCTTGGAAGCTAAACAGGGCCGGGCCTGGTTAGTACTTGGATGGGAGACCACATAGGAAGACCAGGTGCTACTGGTGTTAAAAATAAACAAACAAACCAACAAACAAATAAATAAATAAAATATCCATAAGCCCTTACCCTCTTCATCACATTGTCTCTCCCACAAATGTACTGAAAAAAGAACTGCTGGTCCTAAAAGCTAAAGTCAGTGGTTCCAAAACGTTAGTGAGTACACTGCAGCCTGACCAGGGGTACCTGCTAAAATGCAGGTCCTGGGCCTTCTCCAGGATTTACTTCCAATCTCTTAGGGTGTGGCTCAGGAGTCCAAATGAGCGAATGTGTGAGAGGGTGAGAAGAAGGAAAACTAACCAGTATTTGTTCTAGCTAAAATCTAAAAACTTCCTTCTGGTTTCTTCTTTCCTTCTTTGCCTCTTTTTACTCTCCCTGGGCTTGAATATGGGGCTTTAATTGCTTCTCAGATGCATTTCCAAACCTCTTGGGGATTCCAGAAACAAGCTTATACTGAAGCTGCCTGGTTATTTTTATTCAGGACCAGGGTTGCTGAAATTCCAAATCTTAAACTTGAAAGGACTACTAAACAAACACCAATTTAAAACATAAGTCTTCTTTCTCTAATATAATAATTGCTACAATAAACTGACTACTAATATGTGTTATGCACCGAGCTAAGTGCTTTACATACATTATCAGTCACTTTCAGGGAAGAAAAAAAAAAAATCCAAATCCAAATACTTCACCAGAAGCAAGAAGGTGGAGGGTTCTAATTCTGACTTTGCTAACTGAGTTCTAATGATCTTTGATTTTTATTGTTTGTCAACTGGGATGGGTCTCTTAAAGATAAATGAAGTTTGTCAAAAGCGTTGGTGAGAGAATACCTATATGTTCAAAGGATGTTTCTCTTCATCTAAATCCAACTATAATCTTGGGGGTTCCAAAATTCACATGATCTATTCAATAGTCTAACCTTTCCATTCCTTGATTTTCAATGACATCCTGCTCCATTCCACTTCAGCTACCCATTCTTAATGTTTGACTCTGGTCACTGCAGCACTCTTCTAAAATAATGAACCTAGACATTCTCCCAATTTGACCACAATCTATCTTTTTGACCATATTACTCAAATAATCTCATTCTAACCTTCAAAAAAATCTTACAGGGCTTCCATTATATTCACTCTCTTTCTCTATTAGCCTTTTTCTGTTTTCACTTTCCTCAGTGACTGCTTAGAGTCCATGATCCAACATTTCAACATGTTTTCCTAAACTACCCTGCCCCATAGTCCATTAAGTGCTCTTGACTGGAAAACTCTCAGTGTTGGATGAACCCAGCTGACTGGCTTCTCTCTGGCTAACAGATTGCTGTCCCTATAAACAAATCAACAACCACCATTGGGCCCTCAGCACTGCTCAGCCATTGTACTACGTAATTCTAGACAACTCTCCACATGTTATGATTTAAAGGTTAAAAAAAATCATAAAGGCACTAAAAGAGAATTTGTGTATAATTGTGGGGTGAGACTTAAGGCAAAACAATAAGATCTGAAATTACAGAAACAAATGATTGACATTTTTTGCTCCATAAAAATTAAAAACTGTATGGGGGGAAAAAGCACTCATGAGCAAAATAGAAAGACGAAAGGCAAATTGGGCAAAAATATACCACATAAAACAAGGATTGTTATTCGCCATTTACAAATGATGAATCAATAAGGAAATTAAAAAGACTCAATTAAAAAAAGACCTAGTAATTTATAAGATAGATATAAATGGGCAATAATTATATTAAAATGTTTAACCTTCCTGTTTATCAAATAAACACAAATTCAATTGAGATTTTTTATAGATTAGTAATGATTAAAATAATTAACAACACTTTTACTTTTCTAGTATCCTTTAGACTTTTAATAGCATTTGACACTGCAGACCATCCCTCTGATTCAGCATTCTCTTCCCCTGGATTTCTTTTCTCTCATTTGCTCCTTATTTCTCTGGTGGCCCCTTCTTTGTAGCCACCAGGGACCTTGCTGCAAAGCCACTAAATGCTGTGCTTCTCATCGAACATGTCCTCCAAGGATGACTTCATCAGTCCTCTCACTCGTAAATATCTATCTCTTGAGCTTCAGTCAATATATCTAATAGCTTACTGTTCATTTCTACTTGGAAGTCTTGTAGGTGCCAGAAACTCGGCAAGTCAAAACTGAACTCATAATTTTCGAACATGTTTTTCTTTGTCTTCATTTTCTCTTTTAATGATAGAATATCCACACAATTGCCTAAATCAATAACCTGAGTGCCAGCCTTGATGCTTTCTAACCTATCACCCATCAGGTTCAAGTCCTAGTGGCTCGCATCACATCAAAATATTTTCTCCTTTTCTCCTGCATCACCCAAGTCATCATAATCTAACTAGTCTTGCTTTGGTTTCTCATCATCCCATCATCTTCCAATACATTCCCCTTATTACAGCTAGAATGTTCACTGAAAAATGAAAATCTAATCATATTATATTCCGTTTCTTGGAATCCTTCTTTCTAATTTCTTTTACGAGGCTGAGAAGGCTCTCCATGATCTGGCTCCTGCTTAGCTCTCTAGCGTCATTTC
Source organism: Pteropus vampyrus (assembly GCF_000151845.1). Lineage (NCBI taxonomy): Eukaryota > Metazoa > Chordata > Mammalia > Chiroptera > Pteropodidae > Pteropus > Pteropus vampyrus. The sequence continues at coordinate 11,568,051 of NW_011888792.1, forward strand.
CTTTAACTACCCCACTACCATGCTCTACTCTCCAGCATGATTGGATTTTCTTCAGTCCTCAAATACAATGTATTCTCTTGCCTTTGCCTAGAACTTGAAAAACTATTTTCTGCACCTCCACCCTCATACCCTACATATAATTCCACCATCACCAACTCTCATATTCTTCAGGCCATGGCTATTTCAGAACAGTTGACTGATTTTTGCTTTACAGTTGTGTCCTCAGCACCTACTACAGGATCTGACACATACGTGGCAGGTGCAGAATGGATGAACAAGTGAATAAGTATCGTGTCAAAACCATGGCACTGCATGTATTATTCTGGCATTGTGAAAGGGCAATGAATCATTAAAAGTCTTACTGTCACAGAGCAGACTAGGCCAAACTGGTTCCCCTTATTGCTAAGACACAACATTCTCCCAGATATCTGCTCACATAATTAAAAAAATGAATATATTTATTTGGAGTCAAGCCAATCTTTAGAGTCATTCTCTGCTTTTTTCCTTACCCTCGAGCCCAGCAAAAATGGGTCAGAATGTGGATATATGGTAGATATCCCAAATTCTTTAGGTCCAAAAACAAATTAAAAATCTTGCCCTAGGAAACTTGTTTCCTCTTCTTGGACTTGTGCTGGTTAACAGAGTTATCAATCATCTACCTTGCAAAAGTAGGAAGCACTCATGTTTCTTTTTCAACTTTCCTTTCTAAGCAGCAAGTAAGTCAGAGTCTCTGTTGCCTAGACATATATTTATTCCTTTCTCTCCCATCTCCATGATAACCACTTTAATTCTCATCATGTCCCCCTAACTGGTCTCCTCTCATTTAATCTCTTCTTCCTTAGTCTATCCTCACACTACCACCACAAATCTGATCATGCCAGTGCCAAACTTACAAACTTCTGATGGCTCCCCACTACTCCCAGAAGATAAAGTTCAAGCTATTCCTTAGCAGAACCCCTTCTATCTTATGGAACTCATTTCCTATAACCCCTCATCTCATGAACTCTTGTGCTCAGCCATTATAATTTCTGCCATTCCCTGAACCTGTTATACTGTTGTGTATTTTGTACCTGATTTTACTTTTCTGTGTAGAATGCCCTATTTTTCTCTAATCATAACTTCTGGAAACAGTTCAAATTTTACTTCTTGTGAAAACTCTCCCTAAACACCCAAGCCAAGCTAGTGACTCCCCATTGTATATTCATAGTATTTTGTATGTTTTTCTCGTGTAACTCTTTCACTTATTGCTTTGTAATGATTTATTTACACACTGTTGTGGAGACTGCTAACTGTTCACAAAAACCTTTGTTAAAACAATTGTAAAACCAAACACATGGATGCTCAACACATTACATTTCCCACAATTCCCTACACTTAGGTGTGGCCATTTGACTAAGTCCTTTCCAATGCAATGAGTATGAAAATGGGTATGACTCTTCCATGTTCTTATCTTCCCCTTCCTGTGATCCAGAATACTGATGAACTTTCAACCCAGCTGTGACTAAGAGGATGATAATACTGCCTAGGTGATGGCAGAGAAACAGGATGGAAGGAATGTGGTCCCTGAACCTGGTTGTGTGGGGTGGAACCATCTGCCTACCTGGAATGCCTACCATGGACTGTTATGTGTGAGAGAAATAAACATCTATACCCTCTATATATCTGGGGTCTTTTTGTTAGAGCAGCTTAGCTTTACCTTAGTTAATGTAGGTCTTTTTCTCCTTTTGGTTTGTTTGTACCTTAAGAATAAAAGTTGGCTTATATTTCTTTGTGTGTCCTGTGACAAGCATACAGTGCTTAAATCAATGCTAGCTGAATGAACCTTGCAGATAAAATGGTACCCTGTCTATGCTCAGTCTATGGAAGGATCAAAGGCAAAGGGATAAGAAGAAACAATACAATATGAGAAATGTTTCCTATGTTACCATGTCTGGATACCTTTGGAGACATTTGGGGCTACTGATAAAGGATCTGAGGACCTTTAAAGAAATAAAGCTAGGAAAAGAGATCTAGAATCTGAGATCGGGATAGAAACACTGGTAACTTCCGCTAAAGGAGGGGAATAAATGAAGACCATCGACTCCACCAGTAGCAGAAACATCATTCAGTAATACCCATACCTACTGGATACTGGTCTACTTCCCCCCTGATAATCCTGCTTGTTCTACTGTGTGGTAGCTAGTCCCCAAAGAGGGCTACTTCCTCTCCTGACCCATGTCCATCCCCACCATGAGCCACACTTCATGATATTAATGCCCTTGTATAGCCTCTTCCCCCTGAATGTGGTTAGCCTCAGGACTCTCTTTTTGAATATAGAATATGGTGTAAGTGACGTTGCCCGACTACTGAAGCTATTTCATAAGTTTTGCAGTTACTGTCTGGGAGTTTTGGAGTACTTACTTGCTCTTTGGACACTCCCTCTGAGAACCCAGCACATGCTGGAGGAAACCCAAGATATGTGGAGAGGTCATGTGTTGTGCTTAGGAAATAGCTCCACTTGAATTCCCAGCCAACAGCCACCATCAACTGCCAACCATGTGAATGAGCCACTTTGGAGGTCCAGCTCAGTGACCTTTCAGATGACTCCAATTAGATTTCGACTATAACCATTTGAGAGATCACAGTCAAGAACCTCCCAGCTGAGCTCAGTCAACCCATGGAACCATGAAAGATAATAACTTGTTGTTTTAGGCCACTAAGTTTTTGGATGGTTTGTAATGCAGAAATAGATCACTAGAACACCAAAACTGCTATAAACCACGAGCTTTTGCATAATCTTGTGAAGAGTTTTTGAACATTACTTGGAAGTGGTTTGGGCTACTAAAGAATTCCCCAAATGCCACCCTACTAAATGCCTCCCCAAAGCCAATGCAACAGGCCTACTTTTCTTTTACATTTCAAAATCATCATAAAAAATAATGAATATTTGAGGGGGCTTTTCGAAAGCCTATTCCTCTTTCAATGTGCTTACTTCTTGGGTGGAAGAAGACACAAAACTACAACAACAAATGGACTATATTATGCTTAACCTCCTAAAAAAGCGTAGCTGGAGTTTAATATGGAGTTAAAAAGTGCAAACATATCAGAATGATATTTTGTAGTGATGCACAGATTGCAAAGGGCAGCATTTTTTACTAAATGGACACAGTTGGAATGTAGTCACAGTGGTATCCAATCAGAAGAAATTGTCAAGATCTAGTCTCATATCTATCTAACGTTCCCCATCACAATCAGATTATTCTCATTTAAACATTTCTCAATCATATCAATCACCTCACAATCATAATTATCTCTCAATGGCATATAATTTCCCCCTGCTATGGCTCTGGGATAACTTTGTTCTGCAAAACCAATCATTTGCTTCCAGAGGAAAGTATACTAAAGGCTTAGTAATCTTAGAAGATAGGAAGATTATCTGAATCCCAAAATAACTTAAAAATATATAAAATTTGAATACAAGAAGTTTAATTTCAAGTCCCAATTTCTGTGCCCTCTTCTCTATCAACTTCTCCAATGCTCACTGTCTTAAACCTGTTCTTGGTCTACCACTGCACTATCTTGACTTGTAGGCCTCTCTATGCATGAAATTCTTCCTGAACCTCCACTAAAACTGCCCTGTCCTGTGTCCCATTCTTTCAGTGATTCAACTAAACAACTAAGTGACCTATTTGAAGAAAAACTTAAATGACTCACTCCATGGCCAAGCCACATGGATTCTGCATCTGTAGAATCTTTGGATTCTATCCCCTCTCTTTTACTCTTATAACCTATATTTAGACCTCATTACCTTTTGCAGGGACTTTAATACTCATCTTTGAACTGCGTTTTCCCTATCTTCAGTCTTTCCTTCTCAATATATTTTACTCATAGCTGCTAGATCAATCTTTCAGAAGTATAGCTTTCATAGTTCATTTCCTCCCTCAAAAACTTTTGATGATATGGCTTAAAGGAAAAAAAAAACAAAACAAAACCCTTTGCCTATCGTTTAATGGTCTCTGTCACCCTATCCCCACTTTTAAGTTTATTTTCCTTATTCTCCATTCACACTCATGATACATTTACCAACTGCCTTTCCTGCTATTGTAACGTACGTAACATATTCTATACTTTCAAGTCCTTGTTCATTGTTGACAATCCTAACTGAAATAGTCTTCTTCCCTTCTATGAATCTTCAAGTTCTATCTATTTTTTAAAGTTCAGTTTAATGAACCTCTTCTCCTCAAGCACCGAGTGTCTTGTTGGATCTTATAATTAGACAGAATGACACCTTCTTCCAAATTATTACTTATATCAATGTCTCCCTTGTGATCCTTATTCCTTTCTCCTCAAATCATTAAATTTGTGAGTTTTTATCTACTTTCTACTATCCTTTATTCTACAAAGAGCAGAATATGCTGCATACACAGTAAAGGCTCAATAAATATTACTGCGTGGATAGGGATGTTATTTCAATATGTTACTTACTCCTTCTAGAGATTTATATTTTACCACTGGTCATAGAGTAATATGGAAAATGCAGTGGTGAGAGAAAGTGGGCAAATATGGATCAAAACATATTTTTGATGGAAAAATATGAGTAAAAAAATACTATAATGCCTGCCAGACACACAGCTCTCCTTTCTTCATGCTACTTTCTTACCTAAAAAGATATGTTTGGCTAGATCTTCCTTTATGTTGAGAAAAAGAATAATCTATATCTCTACTTACACATTTATTTATTTATTTTTCATCTTTATATCTGTGCTGTTTTCAAATTTTGTACTATGAGACAGCTTTGTCTCATCTGTCCTAATTACCACTAGTTCTCTCATTTGTTTGCTCTTTCCTTTGGGTTTTAATATTTTCTATATATCTGTCCCCTTTACAAATTCTTGGAAGTTACCCTTTTTTGGTGTATGGCATCTGGCTTTCCTGCCCATCTGAATGACCAATCACTTACTTTTAAATCTTTTGTTTAAACCTTTCCTTCTTATTAACCCAATCTTACTTAAATCATTTTATGATACCATCATTTAAGTAGCTAAATCACCCTACAAATAACAAGTTGAATAAAAATCTCACCTCATGTATGACATGGAGCCTTTATAGTTTTAAATACATTGCCTCAAATACAACTCCATTTGCCTCACATACAACTCCTTTCTACTTTCTATATAATTGTTCAATTTGTGTGTTTATGATGCCTTCATAATAAATTCAAATAATTAACCGTACAACTGAAAGTTTAATCTTAATGAGAAAAATGTTTTAACAAAAATAATGCAGGGAGGTGATGGGTTGGTGCCTCACACCTGTTAGAATGGTTATTATAAACAAGACAAGTAATAACAGGTGTTAGAGAGGTTGAGAAAGGAACTCTCATATACTGCTGATGGGAATGTAAACTGGTACAGCCACTATGGAAAACAGTATGGAGGTTCCTCAAGAAATTAAGAATAGAGTTACCATATGACCCAATAATCTCACTCCTGGGTATCTACCTGAAAATTTTGAAAACGTTTATTTTTAAAGATATGGTGTTTGCCAGAGGGAAAGTGGGGAGAGGGTAGAAAAGGGTAAAGAGGGTCAAATACATGGTGACAGAAGGAGATCTGACTTTGGGTGGTGAACACAATGCAATATACAGATGATATATTATAGAACTGTGCACTTAAAACCTATATAATTTTATTAACCAATGTTGTCTCAATAAATTTAATAAAATTTAAAAAATAATGCAAGGAATTAATTTATAAATCATATCACATCATTTCTTATCACTTCGGCATGTTACATTTTTCCTGCTGATACCGGTGAAACGTGGCATTTTATGCTATAACATCTAAAAAAATAACATTTTTATTGAAATAAAACCCCTACTAAGCTAGTAAAATGAAACATTTTAATATAGATTATTTAAATTACTCTTAATCAAAACCTTGCAGAGATTCTGCATTCATGTTCTGTGCAAAGTTCATATTCACACATTTAAAGAAGCATTTCGCTTCAGGGCTTAACCATTTAAAAAATGCTTCTAACACTAGGATCCCATATTAAAGACAATCTCAGATACATATTATTTTATAAAATAACTTGCAATACATTCCTGAGTGACCCTTGGAAAGATATTTTGGTAAAGATGATATTCAGAATTTGTAGGCTGGGTTACAGGGCTGAGGGAGGTGACGTATGTATGTTCAGCATAATTAAAAACCATATATGACTGATCTCAAGATGGAACTCAAGGTTTCTCGTTTCTAATTTTGTTGATTATCATTGAATCGTAATTTTGCTTTCACTTATTTCCAAATTGGCAGCCCCAATGCATTGAATTTATTAATTAATTCAACAGACATTTTTAAAGTGCCTGCCTACTTTGTGCCAGGCATCGTTCCAGCTGCTGGAGATATATATTTGAGCAAAACTGACAAAGCTTACATTTCAGTGCCGGGCGGGGGAGGCCAAAAGCAAATCATAAACATAACAAATCACTCAACTACGTAGAGGGTTAGACTGTCATAAATGCTACAGAAAAACAAAACAGAAGAGAGAAGGGGCCGAGATGCAATTTTAAAAGAGGTCGTCAGGATAGGAATCATTGAGAAGGTGACATGTGAATAAGACCTGAAGGAAACGAGGGAGTGAGACCTGTGGATATCTAAGGGTAGAACATTCCAGGCAGAGGCCAGTGAAAAGAAGTTGTAATAAATCATTCATTGCATGTCAGGTTCTATGGAACCAGGACAGTAACATAGTCAAAGCAAAACTCTATAAGTAAATATGCTAATATTTGTGATACTTCTTTTATTATATTCTATTTAACATTGATTTAATAATTATTTGGAGTACAAACTATATGCTACGCATTGAAGTAATAATGATGAAAAGATAGACAGTCTTTGTCTTCATGAAGCTTACAGTTTAAAGGAACTGGGTGAGACAAGTAAATAGATATTATACAGTAATACACTCTATGGTCGAGGTGGTAGAAGGTACCACAAGGACAGAGAATGGAAGTACCTATGCCAGATTATGAGATGAGATTTTAGAGAGAAAACTACCACAGATTAAAGTCTTATTTTTGCTTGCAACTGCATAGACATCAGAACAGATTGTACATAAAATCACGTAATAAGGGCTTCACATGCATTTAATCCTCACAACACCATATGAGGTAAGCCTTATTATTACTGTCAGGTTATAAATGAAGGAATGGAAGCACAGAGAGGTTAGGCAACTTGTCCAAGGTCACAGAGAAAGAAAGTGGTAGAGAAAGGACGTGAACTCAGGCAGTATGGTTCCAGTTTCTGCACTCTTACCCACTATCTTACATACTCTTTGAGCAGCGTGCCTGTGTAATCATTTGTTCATGAATAAAGACCTCTGGGTGTTTCTCAGCTGCTTATAGGTAGCGCTTCATATGGACTGTCTGAATAGTTAGATTCTAGAATGAGTTTTTATCAGCATGACCTAGAATGCAAAAAGTCTGTTTTGTTTAAAAATTAAAATGAAATCATCTTGTTCATACTGTGGTATGAACTTCTGACACTGGTATTCACTAGCCCATTAATATAACAAGTTGGCACTAGGAGCCCTCTTTGGAATCCTCTCTCCCCCGTCTTCTGACATTCTCAATAAACTTGGTATGGAGAACAACCTCTTTTAATTTGAGTGCTGTCTATTGAGTGCAAAAGATTTTGTTAAATGTTTAGGGTTCATAAATTTAGGGTTCTCTAGAACCTCAGCCCTGCTCTCAGATACTACCTTCACAGATAGAAGTCAGCTTGTCTTTTGTTTAGAGTCAGTGAAAACACCAGGGATGTAATGAACCAAATCACAAATTACATGGCTTCTTTCAGGTTACCAGAGAGTTGTCAGATGGGAACTATCCTGAGTAGAAATTGCACTAAGTGATCTAGATGATGAATCTAGAGGAGATTTGAGCAGACGCACATGTGGGTGTGGGAGTGGGCTGTGTAGCCTGGCAAAACTACGTATTTGCTCTGCTGGGTTTCTAAGAGCTGATAATTTTCCATTTTCATCTTGCTCAGCTCCTTGACTAGTTAGACAACTGGAAATTCTAACTGGGGATTGCATAAATTCTATCTGTTGAAGAAACAACATTCTCTGACAATGATAAGTGACACAAATTCTGGTTGGAATTCTTAGAAAACAAACAATAGGAAAGGCAAATGTATATGAAAATGTGGAAATAGCAGGCTAGAGAATTAGAATCTGGTCATTTTTAAGACCATGGATACTTTTCTAATAATAGCCATAGCAGAAAGCCATTGAGTAATTTAGCAAAGACTGTATGAATATTTATACAGCTTACATGTAAATATCTATACTGTACAACTTGGTTATTTTCAAGTATGATGTATGTAACATTAGATAACAGTGAAACTTCGTGTCTCGTAAATCATTCTGAAGGCTAGATCCATCAAAATGGAATGTCCTAACAGCCTCACTGATTGGGGAGACAGAATGTTTGAGAAAAGTCACATTTAGTTATAAATTTCAAACAGAATAGGAAGAAATAAGTTTTGATCAACTGAACTTGAGGGTCATGCTAGTTATAATGATGAAATGATTATTTCGTCAGAATAGGATGAAAGAAATTTGGCAAAAATGGTAATCAAAGATTAATGCTAAATTGAAATGGACTTAAATGCTATTATATGAGTGTTACCACCTCACACAATGGAAGGAATCATGATCAATTTTCTATTTATAGAGCTCAACTTATTATCAAAGTAAAGTATTGATCAGGCTTATAGAGATAGCAACAAAATTCAACAGTTGTGATTACTATATTTAGTTTTATATTTTAACTTAATCCCACGTTCCTCTTAAAGCAAATGTTTCTATAATATATAAATAACATATTTTAAAAATTAAGTAAATAAAAATATACAGCAAAATATGTAACTGCTATTTCTAAGCACTATTATACTGGCCTGAACTTATACTGAGACATTACAAAATGTTCTCTCTCTCTAAAACACAGAGCAAACTTTCTAGACGAAAATATGTCTCTATCAAAAGGCTGAAAAACAAGAGGAATGTAATGTGCATTAGATTCATATTGTAGGGAATGTGTTTATATCTAATCTAATGCTTGCATACATTATTGCAATGCTTTGAGAACAGAGTAACAATTGTAATTTTGCTCTGAATCAAAATAACAGAATCTGTCATTTGACATGCTGTAGTGATTGCACTTTCATTATTGTTCATAGAATAATTGTATGCTTCTTCTTACTGTTACTTTGAGGCAGTTTATTTCTTTAAAAATGCTACTCAAACTATCTTCAACAGGAATCTCAAAGTCAAAATCAATCACTATGGTTTTCAATACGCCAATACATATGCTTATGCATATCTGTTTTGATAAAATGTGATTTTTACATGCCTAGTATGTTATTTCACCACAATTTGCATTGTTATAATAGGTTATTGATTGATTTTCAGTTTAAGGGACTGAAGTAGTATTCAGTAATGACTGAGTGCTACAAGTTTATTGCAAGTGCCCAAGGTTCACTCACCCCAAGCGATTTAGTCAATAACCAATTTTTATACTTCTATCTCCTTCAAAATTCTAAACCAATAATCCGTTTTTTTAAAAAATTATTTCAGTATCAGACTAACATTTCCCATGGAAATCAATATGGGTGCGATCCATTAGCCAAAAATCTGCAGTACTGCAATGCAAACATATTAAAAATATTGATCTTGCAAAGCTACTGATGCTTTGATTGACTTTAATGTTTGTAAGCAGCAATAACAGAATTTCAATGACTGAAACAAACTTTTGATTAAAATTATAGATTTTCTTGTGTGTGTGTGTGTGGGGGGGGGGTTGCTATTTTACTGGTTTAAAGCATATCACATGGCTTATTTGCTTGCCAAAAATGAGTGCAGTGAGATATACTTACCCAAGTCCTTATTTGTAAATATTTCAGTCTATCATAGCTTACACATCTTTAATCTACTTTGAACTGCTCTGACATTTCAATTCCACTTCTTATTATATTGCATAGTGAGGCAGAATTTTCAGACTGAGAATGGCAGGAGTTGAAAGCTCTAATCTTTACTTCACTATTATGCAACCTTTGGGAAGGAATTTAACTCTCAGTTTAAATTGTTCAAATGTAAAATGGGATTAATCCTGGGAATCAATGAACATTTTTATTATATTTTGAGATCAATGGACAACAAAGACCATAACACATATATACAAAAGATTATTTGACCCAAAGATATGTCCTTTAAAGAAAGCACAGTATTTTGCAGCCATTTAGTGAGACAGAGCCCTGGAAAGGTCCAATGACAACCCAAGGAGCTTCTCAGAGGCCTTTCCTGACCATCTTATCTAAAATAACCACCGTACCCCCACCAGGCACTCTCTCACCCTACTTAATTTTCATCCTAACACTGCTATCTAAAGCATTGTATCTGTATCTACCTATTTATTATCTATCTTCTCCTAAAATTTAAGCTCTATGTGACATGAATTTTGTTTAGCCTTTTCACTGCCAAATCCCTACATCTAGAATAGTATCTGACATATAGGAGGACTCAGTAAATATTTTTTGAATCAGTGAAGGCAGGAGGGAGCCAGAACTGCTAATGGAATGGGGTTGGGTTGGGTACAGGTCGAGTGGGAGAAGTTAATACTCTTAATTACCAGTCATATGTTGCTGTAAGGTTTCTTTTTTAATATGCTCCTTTCACTTTCTCGGATTCCCAAATGTAAGTATCAAAGGGATTGTACCCATATTTATTGTACTTATTTTTGTCAAAGTTCAGGGATATTTTCAAGTTTATTTTAATAGTTTCATCATTCAATTATTAATCCTTTCCCTGGATTTTTCTCTCCATCATGTTTGCTCTTTCATTATGTTAAAATTGTAATAAATTGTAATAAATTCTCTACATTTTTATTTGTGACATTTCACTGGCATAAAGAAAAACATTAATGGTTTAAACAAAAAGTGGAAATTTAAAATTACCCATTTATTAGCTGCTTATTTCATTTCTACCTTAATCACTCCCATACAGTCTTTCAAAGGAAGCACCAAGGAATAGCTTACAGGGTCTTTAGCCTCCTCATAAATTCTATTAGCTTTCCCCAAAGTATCCTAAATCCACACACAATATATTTGTAAATATACAATGCAGCTCGAAAATAAATCTCCTGGCCCCTGGCCCTCTGCCACAAGGCTGCTGCCTCCACAAACCTCAGGAACTTTCTCTGGTGTTGCTGCTCTCTGGTGGGTGTAGGAGAAGCAGTACCATTCAGAACTACCAGATCTGGGTTAGAATCCCAACTGTTGCACTTATTAACTACATGAACCTCAGTTTGTTCATCTGTAAAAAAAGATCATAACACTCACTACAGGGATGTACCATGAGGAGTAAACGAGGCGATATACATAAAGTGAATGGCACACAGCAGGTGTTCAAACAGGTAGTTCCCTTCTTCCTTTCACGTATCAGTGGGAAAAAGAGTTAACAAATGTTTCTTGTTTCTTAGTACCGTTTCTTTTAAGAATCTCACTACTATGAATAGGCTTCTAGAATTGGAATCTGTTTATAAAGACTACAGTATAGAAACTAAAACTGAAAAAGGTGCTTACATATTCATGTGGGACCACAAGTGGCTTCTGGGAATCAGTGAAAGGCGGATGGAAAGTAAAACTGTTTCAAAGAACTGAATGATGTGATCAAATAGTCAAAAGAAATACTTTGGTGGCTAGAGAAGACACTCTATATAAGTACCAGAGGCCTAAGGGTAGAAAGCGATGTCACATTTTGAGTGGGGATAACAGCATTATTCTCTTCCACTTGCCCTTACCTCTGGCTATTCCATCTCTGTAAGTCATCTGGTGCTCTCAGTGCCCTAACATTCCCACACTCCTTAATTCATTCCTAGAAGCCATCTTCAGGTTCATGAGCAGCTACTTTTGAAAACAGCTCCCCATCAGCAGTTCCATTTGATCATCTACTGAAACCCCTGAGGTCTATCGGTTGCTCTGGGAGTGCGAAGCTGATGAGCTTTGGATGAGGTCACCTAGGGCTATCTAAGGTCTAGAAGCAATGCTAGTCCTCACTTTCAGTGGCATATTACTATCTGGTCTTCCACTGAAAGTGGCATCTTACTACAGTACTTACTGATGTCCACAGAATAGCTTTAAGGGAGGTGAAGGACACATGTGAGAGGATATGCATATGACTGAAGATCAACAAAAAATTAAAGAGAATAATGAGTTTTCTTAAAGTTTGTTTTTATTTTTAAGAATGAGGACTATAAGTATGAGATGATGGGGAAAAAAATTCTGCCCAAGTAAGCAGGGTGACTTGCAGTGACCTTACAAATCCAGCATTACTGATTCTTTGCCACATTCTTAGCACTGCTATTACTTTGACTTTGCAGTTGAAAGCCTGATTGAAATATACTCATGTCTTACTCACACACCAACCAATGTGTCATAGTACCACAGGATGTCCCCCTCCCTCCCCCATTTTGCTCTCCAGGCCACTGTGAGAACCACCAGATCTTTACTTTTGGAGAACCATATACCCCTTTGAGAATATGAAAAAAGCTATGCATGACTCCTCTCTCCATAACTCCAATTCAACACAAAATTTCAAAAGGTTTAAGGAACTTTCTGAAGCTCTTCCTTGGACCCCCATGGTTGAGGGTACTTAAGAGTAATCTTTCTAAGTTGGAAAATACCAATATGCCTGTTCTCCTCTGAGAATTGCAGGTACAAAGTATGAAGACATCTGGTTATGGGTGAAGAGGGGAAAAAGAGGAGAGAGGCGAGTTTTAAATGGAAAGTGTTATTTTTCTTCAAGTTAGAAAGTATTCAGATGAAGGGAAAAGACCATTCAAATGCCAGGACTTGGATGCATGCAACATAAGTTGAATGCATGCAAGTGGGAGATATGGCTTAATTCCAAGTAGAAAATATTTCGGCTCCATCGGGAAAGCTAACCACAGGCCAAAACCTCAAAACATATATGGAAATCATTTAGTATTTTAAAAAGTCCAATATTTTAATTTCTCAAGAAATTCTCAAACTTCTCAGAAATTTTAACAGTGCAAACATTTTAAACATAGAGGGCTAGCAGTTGCTGAGAAATATTTTGGCATGAATTCTAATGGAGATTTGTTGATGTTTTTTCAGGGACACACTAGAACATTTAAAATAGTTATTGAGCACTTGGAAGATACCTCCCTAATTAACAACTAGTTTAAAGCACATCAGATTAGGATCTGAAACTTCTTGATGTCATACTTCTAAATTGTTGGATAAAGTATTTGTCCTCTTTAATTGAAGATAAAAATTAAGGAAAAATATACTTCAAAGGCCTAAAGTGTAGTTACTACCCCCTCACCTTGCTGTCCTCATATTCCTCAATTAAGCAACTGCTGGTCAGAGGGCATAGATGTCACACGGCATAGAATAAAAGCCCTCCAGTGAAAACTCAGTTAAGCTAGCAGAGAAATGCTTAGTAATGTTGAAAGAGAGACTTGAACTCAAATAACTTCATAATTGAGATTATTGTAAGTTTTCTTGGGGAGGAGTTGGAAGTTCTTAATTTATAATGTCCTAGTCCCACACATTGGCTTTAAAATCTTCCATTAAAAATATAGCTAGAACAAAAGACTCTGAATTGCCAAAGCCATCCTGAGAAAAAAGAACGAGGCTGGAGGTATCACACTGCCTGACTTCATATTATACTACAAGCGACAGTAATCAAAACAGCATGGTATTGGCAGCCAAACAGACACACGGACTAGTGGAACAGAATCGAGAGTCCAGAAGTAAACCCATATTTATATGAGCAAATAATTTTTGACAAAAAAGCCAAAAACATACAATGCAGAAAGGAAAGCCTCTTCAATAAATGGTGCTGAGAAAACTGGAAAGCTACTTGCAAAAGAATGAAACTAGACTATTGTCTATCACCACACACCAAAATTAACTCGAACTAGATTAAGGACCTAAATATAAGACTGAAACAATAAAATGCATAGAAGAAAACATAGGAATGAAAGTCAAGGACCTTGGACTTAAAGAGGATTTTATGAATTTGACCTCAAAAGCAAGGGAAGTAAAAGCTAAAATAAATGAATGAGACTACATCAAACTAAAAAGCTTCTGCTCAGCAAAAGAAATTGTCAACAAGGTAAAGAAACAACCATCTGAATGGGAAAATATATTTTCAAGCAACACCACTGATAAGGGCCTAATATCCAATATACAAAGAACTCATACGACTCAATAACAACAAAAAACCCAAATGATCCAATCAAAAAATGGGCAGAGGACCCGAACAGATACTTCTCCCTAGAGGACATACAAATGGCCAACAAATAAACGAAAAGATGCTCAACATTGCTAGCTATTAGGGAAATGCAAATCAAAACCACAATGAGATACCATCTCACACCTGTTAGAATAGCTATAATCAACA
>NW_011888792.1:11582977-11635284 GCF_000151845.1 Pteropus vampyrus
ATGTGGGATATAAACCTAAAAGCAACAAATGAGCAGGACAAACAAACAGAGACTCATGGACATGGACTATGGACTAGTGGTTACTAGTGGGGTGGGGGAGGAGGGGAGAGGTAGATGAGGTACAGAGGGTCAAATATAGGGGGTAGGGGGAGGGTGAAGTGGGTAAAGGGGATCAAATATATGGAAGCTGAAGGAAACTGGACTTTGGGTGGTAAACACACAATAGAATATACAGATGTCAAATGATAATGTACACTTGAAAATTATATAATTGTATTTACCAATGTTACCCCAATAAACTTAATCAAAACAGTAAAGGAAAAAAAATACGGCTAGGAAAAACAGTTTGGTGATTCCTCAAAAATTTAAACATAAAATTACCCAGCAATTCCACTTCTAGGTATATAACCAAGAGAACTGAAAACAGGTGTTCGAACAAAAACTTGCACATGAATGTTCACAGCAGCATTATTCATATTAGTAAAAAAATGGCAAGAGCTCAAACGTCCATCAATTAATGAATGGATAAATAAAACATGGTTCGTTCATACAATAGAATATCATTTGGCAATAAAAATGAAAGAGCTGATACATGCTACGACATGGGTGAACCTAGAAAACATTAGTTAAGTCAAAGAAGTCAGATACATGTATTATATGATTCAATTTATAGAAATGTCTAGAATAGGGAAATCCATAGAGACAAAAAAAACAGATTAGTGGTTGCCTACTTAATGGACACACAAAATTGTGAACATACTAGAAGTCACTGAATTGTAAAATTTAAATGGTTATGATGATGAATTTTATGTTACATAAATTTTATTTCAATTTAAAAAATATGACCAGAAGTCTTTTTTATTTTATTTATTATAATTCTGGTGAAGAAAGATAATAGTGAAATAAATTCTTGCTGAAATGAAAAATCGAAGAGTACCATAGGTGCTCTTCTTAAAACTCATAAAATTTCTATGTTTGTTTGATTAGGCTTGCCTCACTGAAGTGGGAAATTATTCAATCATCTGGATGCTTAAGCATATTATCATAGGTATATATTTATAATTCTGGCAAAACAAGACAAGGAAAAATGAGGGAATAAATTTACTGTGCCCAAAATTCACGAGAAGCTGAGCAACTCTGCTTTGCTTTAGACAAGTGAACAAAATCTTACCAAAATGCAGAAATTTATATTGTCAAAAAATAAATAAATAAAGGGCTTGCTGATTTTTATTTACCCTTCCTGATTTGCAAAAGCAGCCAGTTTTATTCTGCCTGCAGGATACAGTGTAAGATCTACTTGTTAAGATTTGGGAACTTTGCAATGAAGTAAGTTTACCAATACTCATAAAGCACCTAATTACTTTACATATTTATTCCATAAGCACTATATTAAATTTGATTTTTAATATTTTAATTTTATACTAAATTTTTCTTAATTTAAAAAATTTATTAATTTTTGGCATTTGTGCTTTTTTAATATAAGCATTTAAGGGCATATATTTCCCTGCTTAGTAATCTAACCATACCAAAAAAGTTTTTGTTTTTTCACTCTAAGTATTTTCTAGACTTATTCTTTGATCTTTTAAGTTATCTGGAGAACTTTTTCTTTAATCTTTTCCCCAACTTTTATTATAAAAATATTTAAACCTATAAGAGTTGTAACCTTACAAGGATTGCCCATATACTGTTTATTTAATATAAAAATAATCCCACAGCATTACCTTTCATCTGGTAATAACAAAGGGTAACCAAAGTAATATGAATAAATGTTTAAGAACTATACTCCCAACAAAGGATACAGACTGTATTGCTTTCTCAACAATTTTCCATTTCATTAGTCATTCGTAGTTGGAGACCCTTTGGAGCAGAGTGATATTATCTCCTTTTAGCATGATTTGACCAGCTGTTTTCTTGACTTTGTTTTAGAATGAATCTCTTTGGCATTATCTAAGATGAGGTTCATATACTCATCAAAACCAATGATACAGCACTCTACCTGCATATTTACTTGCTCATAAAGCCACATCTGAATCCAAGATTTATTTTGCAAGTATTTGAAAACGAGGTTGATGGGCTGCACCATCACCTTCTGCACTTTTTGGCCCTGGCCAAGGTACTTCATGGTGGAGGCTGACAAGGACCACACTAACCCTGCATGCTACCTTAGAAAGCTACTTCTGGGATGCCCACATATCTTTCCCCTGGGTTCAATAATTGTTAACATTTTTTCACATTTACTTCATCTCTTTAAATGTACCATTTTTTCCTGAAATATCTGACAGTTAGCTGCAAACAAAATAAGTTAACAACTGCACCTTAAGTATTTGTGTTTTCTGTCAAAGCCACAAGAGTAGCATTGGGATATATACTTTATTATCCACCTTCATAACAGTCGATGTTAGAAATTGCATTAAAATAATTATCTTGACTTTTTTGTAAAAATTTCCACAGTACTATAAGCACTAAGAAGACAACATGCTTTCCTGGTGATGATAATATTCTTATTTTTGACTTTGAGATATTTTTCCATCTTGGAGGATCCTTTGCACCTTTCAACTCAGATATCTCCCTTTTTCCAAGTCTCATCTTTCATAAGAACACCACTCATATTCATACTTTCATTCTGATAGCCTTGGAATAGCTAAAGCCTTGCTGTGTGTAACTCTCATCTGGGAATCTATTTCATGCTGTAGTTTAAGTTTTAGTTGTAGTCTGTCTTGCCTCAATGAGATCATAAGCTCCTCTAGGATAAAGCCCAGACCTTTTAAACACTACGGTTAGTGTATACCAAAATTTTTTCTCAACCTAACTGAAATCTTCATAGCATGATACTTGTTGCAGGAATTTAAATGAATTGAAGAATATGTACATTTACTTCTATTGTGTTATATGTGATAATGTGCTATAAACCAATGCAAATTAACACTATAAGCTGGTTGACAATTATTTTTTGTTTCAATGGATCTAATCTCAATATTTTTTAGATGAAAGAATTTTCATCCTGAAAAAGTTCTTACTGATTATCTAGATCAATCCTGTATGTTCTAATCCTATAATTTTTTAAGTGAGGAAACAACTATAGAAGTTAAATGATTGACCTAACATTATAACACTTTTAAAAAGCAAAATGGAAACTAGAATTAATGAGTTAACACATCTAACATGCTTAGACAAGGGGCTGATATAGGTTGGGCTTAAGAAATATTACTTGCCACATAAGCAAGGTTTTTGTATGGCTAGTTCAGTGCGTTTTCCACTAAAACACACTACCTCAGAATTCTACAGAAAAACAGTGAAGACCACCATCTGTGGCGTATGTAATAGATTCTTTTATGAGCAAGAGATACGTGACAGGAGATCATGCACAAGCTGTTGTCAGAACAGGCTCTGACTTTTCTTTCCTACCTGAAGTCACAAACTGGTTACCCGTGGGCCTGATCTGGATAGTAGTGTTTTATTTGACTTATATAATAGTTTTGAAAACTTAAGTAAGTTACAACACAAAAATTAGATTTCAAATGACTATAGATTTCTGGTTTCTATGGGAAAACTGGAAAATCTGACAACAGTGGGCTTGTGCTCTTACATGTTACCCATCAGTTGCTGTTTAAATGTGTAATTCCTTTTAGCTAAACCCTTAATTATGATTAAGACACAAAATGATAACTTTGAATCATGTAGTAAGAGATACATCAGTCAGAAAAAACTAAGTGATATTTGCCAGCTATACCTAATTGCTAGCCATACCTAGGAAAATGGATTGCTATAATAAGAATAAAAACAAAGGTCACTGCAGTATTTAAAGAGTTAATGATAATTTAAACAGAAAATCCATTTGAAGAGAAGAACTCACTCCCTAGATTTCAGTTACATAAGACACCACTGTATTTTTCTTTTATAATGTTGGTCTAATAACCTTGACTTATGTGTTAAATAAAAATGAATGACACAAGTATATTTGGAACCATTTTTTTCCCCTAATTTAAATATAGCTCCTAAGATGTGAAAATATTTTAGTTAGCCTGATTTTGACCGGAACTAAGCGGCTATAGGAAAAAAAATTAAAAATAAAAATAGGTTACAACACATTAAATATCCTCCCTCTGCCACCTTACAGTTTTTCGTGCTAAAACATATGCTCTGCCACCTGCAGATAAAAGTCACACACTGAGAGTGTATATTCTGACAAGAATTACTAGTTTCAAGTATGCCTAGTGATTTTGGACAGTAGCACTTAAGAAACCTTCAATCTGGCAGTTTTATCACTGCACATTTTCTAAAGAATTCCTACAGTCCGAAGTTGTACAAGTTTTGGGATCTAACTTTTGGGAGAAAACAAAATGAAATGAAACAAAAAGGATGCCAGGGTAGCATTTTGATTCTAATGAATAGTATATATATATATATATACTATTTATATAGTCAGATACATACCTTTTCCCTCCATTTATATTACATTTCAATGACAAGAAATCAATGGTGATCTGGATTTTTGGATTTTATGATAAAGTAAAACTATCTATTGCAAGACCAAGATAATTTGTATTCCAAAGCACATCGGGAAAATCTGTTGTAAGAGTTAAACATTATTGTTGCTTCATATGTAATTTATTTTCCTATTTTTATATGTATGTATGTATTTACTTAATGTTTCATCTTATTCCAAAAGGTTTATGGCTTACAAAAAGGAACCCAGGCAGGACTTCTAGGGACTACAAGTGAAGAGGTTGACAAATCTTCTCCCCAAATACAACTATAAAAGTCAACAAAACTGTCAAGTATTACCATGTTAGCATTCTAGAAATCAACCAAAGGCAACTACCTCAATAAGAAGTATTTATTAATGAAAAACTGCTAAACTATAGGCAGGAACAGAGGCAGTCTGTGGCGGGCAGCCTGCTAGGCACAGCACTGCTTCCAGGGTGGGAATGGCTGTGAATGAGCCTTACTTGCTTGGGACAACTGAACAAAAACTCTTGACCATTAAACTACACAGGCAAATGGGTGACTTCTAGGAAGCCAGCCTAAAATAAAATAAAAATAGGAATAAAAAAAAATGCACAGAGATATCAGCATGCGCATTCTGAAGCGAGGGACAGATTCTGTAGATTAGGTCCAGGTAAGTCTCTTAAAACCAAACCAAACCAAACCAAAACCAAAACCAATACCAAAACAAACGAACAAACAGAAAAAATATCAGCAACAACAACCCTTAAGGGAAAAATTCAGAATCAAGAGTTGTTCTCAACACTCCTACTCAACACTGTACAGGTTATAGACAGTACATTAAGGTAAGAAAAGAAATTAATGGCATGCATACCAGAAAGACAGTAAACTGTTTTTATTCATAAATGACGTGGTCCTGTATATAGGAATCATAATAATCTTACAAAAAAAAATCTAGAACTCGTAAACAAGTTTTAGCAAGCCCACAGAATATGAAATCAATATGCAAAAATTAATTTTAATTCTTCATACCAGCGATAAACAATTTAAACATGAAATTAAGAAAAGAATGCCATTCATGATAATATCAAAAAGAACAAGCACTTAGGAATATATTTAACAAAAAAGAAGAGCAAGAAAACTAAAATTAAATATGATCTAAATAAGGAAAAAGTAGAACTTATGCTACCTAATTTCAAAGTTTACTATAAAGCTATCGCATTCAAAACAGCATGGTACTGGTGTAGAAACAGAGAGGTAAATCAATGGAACTGAATATAAAGCCTGTTAGTAAACCCTTACATTACATATGGTCAGTTTATTTTTTTAGAATGGTCCAAGGCAATTTAGTGGGAAAAGGACAGTTTTTACAACAAATAGTGCTGGGAAAACTAGATATCCATATGCCAAAAAATGAACTTAGATCCTCACTACACACCATATACAAAAATTCACTCAAAACGTATCATACTTAAATGTAAGATGTAAAATCATTAAACTTCTATAATAAAACAGGAGATAATCTTTGTGACCTTGGATTTGGCAAAGATTTCTTAAATCTGATACCAGAAACATGACTCATTAAAGAAAAAGAATGATAAATTGAATTTCATCAAATTTTGAACTCATAAGACGTCAGGACGGTGAAGGTAGAGGCTATGAATGCCTCCTCTAACGACCATACCAAAATTATAACAAAACCACAGAGCAATCAGCACGTGGAATCGCCTGAGGTTTGCCTGAACAAAAATAACAGGTCACTTCAAAAGGGTAGAAAGGAAGGAGACATGAAATAGACCAGTTCCACAACCTCATGTGGTGATCAAAGATTGGGAGGGCTGTACTGGCTGCAGAGGAGTGAAGGGTCCTGGCCCCACAGTGGGCTTCCCAGGACAGGGTTCCAGTGCTCGGATGAGAAGGCCCCACAAACTCTGGCTGTGAAATTCACTCGCTCTGAGCTCCCGTGCTGGGGCAGCTGCTCAAGGAGTGCCAGGGACACACAAGGAGATACATACGAGGAGACACTTGAGTTGTCAGGCTTCAGGGTGAGAACTGGAAGGATGGCTTTCTCCCAGACAGAAGTGCTGGCAGTATCCATTGTTCCTTTGTTGAGCCCTCTCCTATCCCAGCCTGCAGAAGCAGGGGCTGACATATCTGAGTTGCCATCAACCTGGATAATAGAAGTCACTCCGCCCAGGGGATTCCCTAGGACTCTGCCTCTCCCAGCTTGCGGGCCCACCCAAGCAGCTCCCAGTGGTTTATTCCATACAAATGGCCTATCTCGGCTCCTGCTGTAGACTTTCCTAAAATCTCTCAAAGGCTCACAAAACCAAAGAAGCAGCATCTGGCCTTGGTGTGCCCTGTACCTCTCGCTGAACAGTCCTAAGCCCCTAGTGGCAGCAGGCCTCAATTTCTGGCTTGGCCTCCTGAGGCACCTATAAGCCCAGCATGGGTGGCAGTCACATGTGGAATGCTTGGTGATTCTTACCAGGTGGCACTGGAGGTGCACAGCCTGTGGCTGAACTTGGCCTGCAGCTGGACCCCTCCTGAGCCCCATAAGACATCTACTACATAAAGCCACTCTACTAAGACTGGAAGACTTAGGAACCCTACCTAATACACAGAAACAGATACAGGGAGGCAGGCTAAAAGGAGAGACAAAGCAGCATGTTCTATATGAAAGAACAGAACAAAGCTCTAGAAAAAGAACTCAACAAAATAGAGACAGGCAATCTATCAGATGTAGAGTTCAAAACATTGGTTACAAGGATGTTCAAGGAACTTAGGGGGAGAGTAGATGACTTCAGTGAGAACTTAAACAAAGAGATGGAAAACATTAAAATGGAGATAGAAAAAAGGGGACCGGTCAGAAATGAAGAATATAATATCTTAGATGAAGAGTATATTAGAGGGAATCAACAGAATGGATGATGAAACAGAGGATCTAATCAGCGATATAAAGGATGGAGTAGTGGAGGACACCCACTCAGAACAGCAGCAACAACAACAGCAACAAAAAGAATCCAAAAAATGAAGACAGTTTAAGGAATCTCTGTAACATCAGGCATAACAACATTCGCATCATACGGATACCAGGAGAAGAGAGAGCGAGCAAGGAATTGAAAATCTATTTGAAGAAATAATGACAGAAAACTTCCCTAACAGAGTACCAAATAAGATGATCTCAAAGAGGCCCACACCAAGACACATCATAATTAATACAGTAAAGATTAAATACAAAGAGAGAATCTTAAAAGCAGCAAGAGAAAAACAGTTACCTACAAGGGAGAGCCCATAAGACTGGCAGCTGATTTCCCAAAAGAAACTTTGCAGGACAGAGGGGACGTGCACAAAATATTCAAACTGGTGAAAACCAAAGACCTACACCCATGATTACTCTACCCAGCAAAGTGATCATTTAGAATTAAAAGACAGATAAAGAGCTTCCCAGACAAAAAAAAAAGCTAAAGGAGTTCATTACCACCAAGCTGGTATTACAGGAAATGCTGGAGGGGCTTCTTTAAGAGGAAAAAAAAAATATGTATCAAAATTATGGTAATAACTACATATCAACAAGTACTTCAAATGACCAAGAATTAAATGCTTCAATCAAAAGAAAGGGTGGTTGAATGGAAAAGAAAATAAAACCCTTACATATGCTGCCTACAAGACTCACTTCAGATTAAAAGGCACACACAGACTAAAAGAAAAGAGAGGGAAAATATGTTTCATGATGGACCTAGAGGGTAGTATGCTGAGTGGAATACGTCAGATAAAGACTAATGCCATGTGATTTCATGTATATGTGGAATCAAAAGAACAAAACAAACAAACAAAACAGAAACAAACTCATAGATAAAAAGAACATGTTGAGGGTTACCAGATGGGAGGTGGGTTGGGGGGGGGTGAAGAAAAAGGGGAACGGATTAAGAAGTCCTCAGGGCAGTTGGGGGAACCAGAGGCAGCTGGAACTGCTCTGCCTGCAGCCTCTAGCCTTGAGCAGTCCTGTCTATCCACACCAGGATATTGAACAAGTACATTTTTGTAATATGTGTCATCAATAAAAAGCACTTTGTCTAAATGATACCTACAACAGCAGTACAGGGGGGTTAAATATAATTGTTTGTTTTAATAAGCTGATTACAAAACAATATAATTCAGTTAAAACATTTCTGCAAGGGGCCAAAAATGTCCAGTTATCCGCCATCTGGCTTCATTTATCCCACATTATTATATGTGGCTACAAAACTCACTTGAACTCCTAATAGTTGGCATTTATGTTGACAAATTTAACTTATTTCATAATGAGTTGGTCTTTATTTACCACGTGGCCAAGTTTGGCCAGAGGAGTTGGCCATGTTACACAATAAATGCTCCCCAATGCCTCAGAAACTGTGAAAGGCCTTATGACATCTGCCTTGTCAAATCGACTTCCTTACATGTAATTTTTAAGCTCACTGTAATGATAATATAAACTATACTGTAAAATATAAGCTTATAGCATATATACATATATATAGTTAATCTTTATTTTGAACCTTCCTCTTCCTCTCTCCCTCCATTTTAAGTTAATTGCACACAATGTTTCTAATGTGTGTCACTGAAGAGCGTAAGATTCTACCCTTCTGACTTTTTTAGGGGCATGAAATGTCAGGTAAAATTGTGGGTACAGAGGCCTACCAATATGGCATAAGGCTTACGTCTACATATATTCTCCTGGTCACCCGTAAATCTTACTCAGGAGAATATTCATATTGGAGTTTACCCAGCAAATATGACTTTGAGAAGATAGCCTTGATAAGTACATAAGCCAATCTTTATGATTCTCTACCCCATTAATCACATCACCATACCAGAGTTACATCAACTACAGAGAGTAAAATCACCTTACATATTAATTTCTCATATGACACATCAGATTCCTGTATAAAGAGCTCGTTTTAAATTAAAAAAATTAGATACTTGCCTGTATAACTACAATATTCTATCTAAATATAAAGAAATTCCATTCTTTCCCTAATGAATTTTTACTATCTATAAAAATGAACCAAGCAGATTTTTACTATACTTATATGAATACTGGAATCACTTCTGTTTACTCTGAAAATGAAAGAATGAAAGTATATGAATAGACTTGTATTTCTAAAATATATGCATAATCAAAAGAGAATTTCAGAGAAAAGTACAAATGTGAGGACAGCAAAAAGGAAAAAGTAGTACATGAATGTTCAACACTTATGGATAAAACTTAAGCAAAACCTATAGCTAAAATTTTAAAAGGCACCCTTAAGTCTCTTGAATTCATTTAAAATTTATCACAAATATAGAACTGCATTCTGTTGCAATCCCCTTAAGTCATCTTGTTAAATTTTGTTACAACATGTGTTACTGTAGTTCTACACTTACCTTTGCACTTTGTAGTGTGTAGCAGAGCAACGTAATTAACCACTGCTAGGTAGTGTTTACGTTAGTTCTCAAAAGGTTAAGAAGCTGATTATAGCTAAAATCAGCTTTGCCTGAGGCTTCAGGAGCTCTGTGTAATCAAATTAGACAAGCAGGGCACAGTGTCACCTAACATAAACCAGTGGCACTTTCTTCTTTGCTCTGACCCTTTTCTCCTTTTTTATTAGAGAAACAACTCATGCTTTGTGCTTTTACCAGATAATTTAAAAAGACTTATTTCTAATAAATTTGGCATGCAATCTCATAAGACGTCCACCTGTTTAAAACAGTGAGAACAAGTAGAGAAATTTTTGAAAAACATCTTGCTTATTAAAAAAGAAATCTACATTTGGAGAGATTGAGGGTTTTTTTTGTTGTTGTTTGTTTTTTTTTTTAAAGAATTTAAAAGGCAGGTGACAACATGATCACATGTACATGACATCATGGACATATCCTAACTTTAGATAGACCGTCAGTTTTGTTCTGCAGAAAGCCACACAATGGTTTATCTGCTTCCAGAAGATCTCAGAGAACTTTATAAACCTGATAGATAAGGTATTAGCATTTCTAAGAAACCATGGGTAACCCATTCTACTGAGTTATAGCTCATCCTCTCTCTGTCTCTACTCTCTGAAGTCAGGCAAAGTGAACTGTGTAATGGACACATTTAAGAAAGTTTAACAAGGTGAGGAGAGCAAACCAGCCCTACTTCAGAGACTCCCTTTCCAAAGAGAAGTAAGAAATATCAGTAAAATTCAAATCGCGCTACCTTTGAGCATAAAAAGAACAAAAGCATGAATATGAAAGAGATGTTAAAAAAAAAAGCAATGGCAAATTTAAATAAAAATCTAAATCTCGTTCTTAGCAAAATTTATGAATCGTTATTAAAATAATAGGTAACAATTGTTACATGTTTATCTTTCCATATTTGACTTTGAACTTTTGGTTCAAATTTGACATAGTTATTACTTTGCTTGAAATACAGAGACAAAATGAATATAAACATCCTACAAATGAGTGGTCAAGAGAAAATGAGTTTTGCTAATGATTTATTCTGGGCAATAAAATCAAAACTTGTTATTTTAATTGATTAAGTCATAAAGAGTTCTGGAGAAGTCAAATCTTGCTATTTGCACAGTCAGACAATTTCTGCTAATCCAGCAGTACTTAACAAATTCACATGTGGTTAGCTTGTCTTGCCATAGCTGTATATCACATTTCTGTGCTGCAAGCTGTGCAAAAAGAAAAAAATCAATATGCCAAGTTTAACAAAAGGACAGGAAACATGATGTTCTCCTATATTTTCAATGAACCTCAAATGACTCTGCTGTTCATACTCAGTTCAATTTATGGCAGAGAAATGTATTCTTCAATGAAAAAAAATCTACAATGGAATGAATTACATAAATTCAGAGCTGAAGTTCTGCCTTATTCCATAATAACAATTTATTTAGAAGATTCTGACATTCTGATTCAATGTGCACAGTACACTCAGCCATTCACAGGCCTATTTTTTTTCTTGATAAAGGCTAAAGTATATTCTTTAGACCAAAGAAAGATGTACTGTGTATTTATAGTAATACTTTGATATAAGTATTTAACTTAGGTTTTGGAGACCTTTTCAAATGTCTCTTTCATATGTGAAACATAGGATGAGTTAGTATCTATTAAGCAAATGCTTTAAACTATAACACTAAGAAAAAAAAAATCCCAGTGGATCCTGAGCTACTGCATTGGTTAATTGCTTCTAGATTTTTACATCTTCTTTTACTGCTGCAGAAGTACATTCTGTGTGGAAGTAGATTAGGATGAAAATGTTAAGAATGAGGTAGGAGTGGTCATGACCAATAGGTCACCACAGAGCGGTGCCACTTCTGCCTTCTCAAGTCAGCCATGTGGAACTAAGTGTGGCAAGACAACCGGTGCATTGGACTTTAGCCAAAGGATTCAGAACTGTTGCCACAGTTGCTTTTTATTTATTTAAGTAAAAAGAGAATTGGCTTTTGAAATCTTCAAAAGGGCCATACACATAGAAAAATAAGAAAGCTAAGCAATCTACATGTACAGGGAATTCACTTAAACATATGGAAAATTCTTTGGTAATTTTTATTCATTCCAATGAGCAGTGGTAAATGGATTAATGGCACTTAGCTGGGGAGAGCATGTCAGTGATCAGTGCTGAGGGTTTAAACTGCTATATAAAACACACTCAGAGAATCACACTTATTTCTAACTATTAATGTGTTATTTATAAGACAAATTTCATTCGTAGATTAATATACCATTCAAAAGAGGATAGGCATAAAGTCCCCAGTCAGAAAATAACAATATAATGATTTTAAGTGTTGAGTAATATTAATGTCACTATAAATGATCAATTCAGTTTAATTCATATTTTTATTTCAAAATAGAAGATACAATATGGCTCAAATAATGATAAGAATTTTTTGTATGAATACTCAGGAAACCCAGACTATCATAGTTTGGGGAAAAACATGCCAAGATATACAAACAGTAATTTAGTTGTGTATTAAAGTAGACTCTTTAAAGTATGAAACCACAATTAATAGTTACATATAAACCCATTAGTTGTATGGTACTAGTATGTAATCTACTCACAGGAAATGAGAAAGTTAACATTTTTGGAAAATGCTTAATTATTTTAACAACAAAAAGGAGTCTATAGATTTTCCTTCTGGCGAGTGGTTTATTGCTGCAAAAAACTGCCTTAACATGTTACTGATTTTAGGTTTAAATGATAATTCAAATTATTTTTCCACATTTTTAATCTTAATAGATTTTATATTTTCTAGCTTTTTATCATCTCTCTAAAGTCTCTTTGGTAGTACTGCTTTTCTCTTTATTGGAAAACATCTACTAATGAGATTTCTCTATCACTTTATTGCCAATAAATCAAATCTATAGATTCATTTATGATGTAAATGCCTGGTCTCTGCTCTTGAGGTAGCCCTGCTGTTTCTGTCTTGGATGTCTTCTTTAGACATCCATCATTTCTTTAAACTCAAATGGAAGGGTTCACCTTCACTTTTTCTAGCACTACTTCATTTCTCCAGCCTCACTGGTATCTTCACTTCTTATCCTTCACTTCACTGGAAATTTTTCCTAATTTTTATATACCTCAAAATGTTGGAATCTTCACAAAATTATCCTGAGTTTTCTACCATGGCTGTTATCTATAGGCTAGAATAAAGCAGGTGTTGCAAGCTGAAACATTTGGTCTGTTTAATTCTTAAGCCATGGAGTGTGTATTTAATTCGGTCTGACTTCAGGCACTAGAAGAGAATCTCAGAGCTGAAAAGGATCATGAAAATCATCTATGTAACTATTTAATATCTAAAACGATGAGAAATCCAGTGAAGTTCAATAACTGGACCAAAGCCATGTATTGGTTAGTGACTCAACATCCTGTACTCACACTGTGCTTTTGAAATTCCCTGTAATTATTATGCTTCTCGAAACACAACTGAGAATTATCAATTAATAAATCTTCTACAGAAAACATTTCTACAACTTTTAATAACATATTCTTTCTGTTTCTACTGTGAAAGCTTCCATGCACTTTTTCATCTTATATTAGTGTGACTCTTAAGTTTTTTTCTTCCCTGATTCTCCCTTTCTAATTTGTCTTTTAAAAGACATGTGCAAAGGCTATCTTGCTCATAAGCTGCTGTGGCTACATTATTTCCTTGTAGAAATTGTTTACGTATCTTTCCTAAATCAAACTGAACCTTTCAAAAAGTCTATCTCTAACAAACTAAAAATTTAACTTCTCTTTTCATACCTGTTTTGTTCCCTTCCTTTAAGTAATGCAGATATAAAATTCTTTGGTTTCTATTTCTAGCACTCTGAAAATCCATTTGGGTTCTCACTATTTCAAAAAGCTTCCTTTCTTATTTTCTTTATGCTTTCTGAGCATTTTAGAGTACGTTCCTTTATCTCCCGTCCTGGGGAAGACGTGCATCATTTTGTTGTTACCATCATCTATTCAGGTCATTGTGCTTTTTCACTTTCAAACCCATCCAACATACCCATATATGAGTCTTTCTTTGTAAAATCCATCTAATTACTGAATGGTAGTCAATAGCCATATGCTATTGCCATCGCTTAATCTTCAACTCTATTTCCTTATATCCCTTAATTTTAGAAACATAAAAACCCTCGAATCGAAATAGATATTAAAGATTCTTTAGCCTAAGTCCTGCCAAATGTAAGAATTTCTTCTATCAAATTCTTGAAAAGTGGTCACTGGGCCTTTACTTGAATGCTTCAAAAGATGGAAAGCTCACTACTTTATGATGCAGCCCATTCTATTTCTCAAATAATAAAATCACTATATTGAGCCTATTTAATTTCTATAGTCCACAATCAAAGCCTTCATCATAAAGTATTCAGAATGTCATATATGGTACAGGGTTGAGAACAGCTAATCATTAAGTCTTCTGTGAGTTCCTCTGGTGCTATAACTTTATCTGTATGCTATCTACTAGATTTCAAGAGCTGCTCCCCCTCTCCAATCCCCTGCCCTGTGGTCCTGAATACCTATCGTCAATTGTATCAAATTATTCAAGGAAAATAATTTAAAAATTTTGCTTGGACCATTAAAAGAAAAATTAAAAATCTTCAGGTGATGCTAGTTCTTCAGTTTTCAAGAAACTGGGTCCTGCATAATATCACATAATATTTTAGTAGCTTGTGACAAGGTAGCTACTTGGTTATGAGTGTAGAAGAAACTCCAACTTTACTATACTAACTTTCATATAGCTGAAAAACTATATCCATGAAACTTTCTTTTATTAAAGAAAGCATGTGCTTCCAAGAATTACATTTCAGGAAGTTACGATGGACATTCCATGTTTTAGATTTTATTCCTTTTAACTTCATTGATTCTGGGCCAAATACCAGACTCATCTTTTAATTTTTCATTTAGTGATGCCTAATTAAAGCGGTAGGTATATATACAATCTTACCTACATGTGTATAGTATACTTTTGAAATAAACATAATGAAGAACATTATATGTTTAATGTGAACATAGCCTAAGGCCCTGTGGTAAAAGGCATAATTTTGGGAAAAGTAAGCAAGCAAATTAATATTAATATGGTCTATTTTTTAGTGGTAAAACCTTGAAATTAAGCAAATATGCTAACGGTCTGGAGTTGTTTAGCTTTGAGGTTAGTTTAAAGGGTAGTTTTTAATTTGACAGGTTTGGAAAAGGGGAAAGTAGGAAGCAAAGGGGTGGAATCTAGCAAGGCAGCTCTGTAAGATGAATTGCTATTAGGGTAAAGCGGCTGGTTACAGTAATAGCTGGAAACCATAAGTGTTACAGGCTTTGAAGTCAGTCAGCTTTGATGTCTTACTCTCTAGCTAATAGTAAGATAGTATGGAAGAGGAAAAAAAATAAGACTTTCCATATTGTCCATGGTGTCATTGCTCAGAAAATCCTAATATGAAAAAAGATTGGTGTCTGTGTGAACTTTAAGCAGCACTGGTGTGCTCTTTATTTTTAAAAAGTTTTAAATCATTGATGCGATAATTAAAATTATTTGTTAGTTTGGGGCAAGCACGGAGATATGCAAAAACATTCTTAGAATTATTATTAAAAACTGGTTAATAAAGAAAAACATATTAATAATAATTCGAGGTTGTCACTATGTTAAATATTACTTAGATCAAGATTATATATATACATGTGGTTCCCAATCTTGAGGAACTTACCAGCTGAGGATTGATAACCCTGCCTGGAAGAAGTTTTAGACATCAACTAGTACATGACTTACGCCCAGAGAAGCTGGCTTGGTTTGGAAACAAAAGACAAAACTTCCAAGTACACACATACATGTGCATAAATTAAATAAATGATGACCAACTGACAGCGTGTAGAAGTGAAGGAATAAGAGCATTTTATGACTTCTTGGCTAGAAGAAAAATTATGGGAATTTCATGTTTAGACAGAGCATTGTTTCCCTAACTTTGGTCATTTGTGTAACATCTTTGCATTTTGCCATATGTAAAAACTACCAACACTATTAAAATATCCAGTATTTTCTTTACATTAATTAACTTTCCTATTTGCCTGGTCCTAAGCAGTAACTTCCATTAAATGGGCTTAATGTATTATTCATACCTTTTCTAATACATATTGGAATAAAATAACTACTAAAATAAAAAACAGTTCACCTATGAATCATCAGTAGTATGCATATAAAACACTGAGATAAAGGACTCAAGGGAAGACCAAATCCTAATTATTTCTTATGGTACTTATATACGAACTATGATTTTAAAGTCTGTACTCTTTAAGTTGTTACATGTCCATGTGTCCAGGAATTTAGGATAATCTGAAGTTCAAAGCTTCTTTTCTTTGAGGTCATATGATTTGGTGCTTCCCACCTTAAAACTTTGTTTAGTTACTGCAACCTGTCCCAGCTTGCTTCATGGATAACAAATAACCTATAGTTAAAAAAATTCTACAATGTATGATAGTAACAATAGTTCAAGACCAAGGTAATAACATAACAAGTTGAAAGGGAAAAGTTTCCTTTTGATTGTTTCTTAATAGTGATGTCTTGCTTAAAAAAACAAAACAAAAAACTTTCTAGCTTTTCTAGGTAGAAAGAAACTACAGAAACAATTTTATAAGCATGACTTTAATGGGAAAAGGAAAAGAATGATTAAAGTTCTATGGCATTCCTCTTGTTTATGTGTTGGTATCACATAATGAGATGAGGAAGAATCCAAAGCCAGATAGGGGAAGAAAGGGGTTAACTACACCTCATGAAAACAAATGTTACGTCTCTATTAAATTCTTATCCTTTAAGTGCATTAGAGTTGACTGTAAACATAAACAAAAGCCACTGGTGGGCAATTAAATTTGAAGAAGTGGCCCATAAAAGGTGGAATATTCAGTATGTATTAGAATCAGTTATACGACATCTGATTTAATAGTTAGATTTTAAGCATTCCTCTTATAACAGATGTTAAATGGCCACAATAAATCATATTCTGTAATGTAGCAAAATGACAATTTCAATGTAGTCGAAGGCTGGTAGGACAAGAACATTAAAGCAAATTAATCTGTAATCCTTTATCAACATTAAAGGGTTGAAAATCTGCAGGCATTTGCAATAAGAACTTTAAAATGAATTTGCCATTCCCAAAGTCATCTCACTAGACAGGAAAGAGGAACTTGGCATGTGACCAATAAATTATGAGAGAGCAACACCTCGGGGTTAGAGGGCACTGATGACTTCAACAAATCTCACCAGCTAGGGCAACAGATTAAGCTGGGGGATAGGATGCCCTACAACCTTAACCTGTTAATACCTTTAAATTCTTAAGAATGACCTCTAGTCTGCTCTTTCATTTTAGTTGTTAGTTACACTAATTACAGCTTAACTGGTATTGTTGGTACCAGTTTTTCCTTCATAAGACATATAGAGAAAGGTTATCTCTAATAGCTTCAAATAACTGCAGCCAAATTTTGTTGTACACATTAGGAGCACTTACCTCCAGTTTTGAATGGGTCTTTTATAGACATCAAAGGAAAGACAATAAAAGCAATGTGTGTTTGTGGATTCTATAAAGCATTTCATATAGGAAGCTGTAAAAATAGGAACAGTAACTTCTCCTGTGACTAGAACTTTAGAATAGTTTAAAACAAGGTAATTTATTTTTTATGTTTATTTTTAACATATAAGGGCTGGTGATTTCATATGTAAGGAGCTAGTTATACCTTAACCATGCTAGTGAAGTAAAAATACTTAGCCCATGAAATCCTCTCAGAATTTATGTTTTTTAGAAAAGGATAATGAAATTTCTATCACGATCTTTTAGAACTGTTTTAAGTTCAACATTTATATTGATGTTAACCTAACATTATATGGAATTGTGCAGATTCCAAACCCATGTAACAAAGATTCAAATACCATCTGTGAAGCTGCAGTAAATTACTCTGTAACATTAATCTTTAAACCAGGCACTAAATCAGAATAGAAACATACCAAAGAGATTTAAGGCAAGAGAATCATAACTGAATTATCGAGATTAATGTAAATAGTTTTACATATAAGAGTTGCAGGTTATCGATATCACATTGTTTTCGCTTTGAATGAAATACAGAAAATTACTTCTAAATCTTAAAAATAAATTACTAATATCTAAGTGACGCCAATGTTTTTTGTCCATACAAAAAAAAACTGTGAAAATGATGGCTAAATGGTGTTCTTAATCTAAGTGTGCTCTGAGCTAAGAAATATAATAACAAAATTTTGACTTCATAAAGTAGATACGTTAGGGAGTGACTATTAACATTACAAAAAGGAACTTTGTCTCATAAAAGGAAATCTTTAAACCAAACCTAATGTTCTTAAAAGATGTTGATCAACAGAATTTTGACTTAAATGAAACTCTTTGGGAAAATGAAGACAGATAATTGGAGTACTATGTGTCATTAAATCCAAAATATCATTAATTTTAAGATTCATCCTTACTCCTTGTACCACTTAGAAAGAAAAACCATTGCCAATTAAGGAATGACATAATGTTTTCTTATCATGTTGACTGTAAGATGTATTAAAACTTTAGTTAGTTAAAACTGCATCTTGTAATCAATAAAATACTATATCTTATAATAAATTGACTTATCTATCGATATATTTAATGAATAAGTTGATTTTGTGAGAGCAATTTAATTTTGAAATATTGTCACTGGGTGATAATTTTACTGTATATAAAGCATTGAGAGAACACTGACCATATATTTTCTATCTTCTCTGAGGATAGGAGGAAGAGCAGCTGATACATTAGTGATTTCAATTTGCTTGACTAATTTATTGATTAATTAACATCCTTAACTTCTTTTCTCCAAGGATTTAAGGCAGATGACAAGATCACACACAATAAAATAATTAAGAAAATAAGAAATAGAAAACCAGAACTAGGGAAAAAAACAAAAACAGATTGTAAGAACTTATATTATTTTGATTAGATGTAAAAATAATTTATAAATAACAAAATAGGTCCTAGGGTTTAATTTTTCACTGCAATTTAAAAAGTAAAGCATAATATATTTATCTGTGAGAGTTGAGGGACACTTTTGCCTGAAGTAAGGACCCTGCTAACCCCAAATAATTTCTATAAAACATATTATTACAGTCCTGTATTAAGTGTTAAAAGATAGATACAGAATGAAAATAAGATCAAGAGAAAAATTAAATGATGGGGAAACTAACCCCAAAATATTGGCAGCTCTCTCCTGAAAAGGTTAATTTGGTTGTACCAAGAGATAAAATAGGATTAATATGAAGATCTTGCAGACTAGGTCTATGTATGTTCAAATGCTAAAATTGGTCTACACTACAGATGCTATTAAGCTATCTGAGGATATAGGTGGGTAAATGAGTGGGCACTAACCCACTCGAAGGTATTGATTGGAATGAAACTACTGCAAGTAGGCCCTCCACATTGCGGCCTCACTCTGGGTTCACACAGTAATGAGTAAACACAGCAAAAATGGCCCAGGGCATTGTGTGAACATTTAGATCTACTTCAGAATCACAAACTCGAATAACAGTCTAGTAATGGACTAGTTCAAGTGTTTAAAATGTAGAATTTTCTTGTATTCAGTTATCTCACACTTTCTCTTCTCTATATATCAGATAACATAAGCATCTGATTAGGGCACAGACATTCAATTTTCCAAGAAACTGGAGAAACCGATACAAGAACAATTATGGTGGACAATATCCAAAACCCTTCTTTGGAGAAGCACTCCTCTTCAACATACGTAGTCCTTGTTTGGCTAGCAATTACACTGTCCTGCTTCAGCCTCAACCCCCTCATAGATATGGCTGGCCCAGGCTGGCCAATCACAGCCAGTCCTACTATTCAATCTCTTTGGCTTTAGTGATTAATTCAGGGATCACCATAGTACCAAAGCAGGACTAATCAGAATTTTCATTAAGATTCTTATTTCAATGCTAGGGCTTTATTTCTGGAATAATGCTGCATAGAGGATGCCGCAACTGCTTGTAGCTACCCTTCCTGTCTGTGTGAAGAAAGCCTTACCTGTGAGAAAGAAAGAATGAGGCCAACAGATGAAGAAAAGTAGAGAAGGAGATGACAATGTTTGAACCCTAGTATTTAGTAGTACCAGCAGATCCACTCTCGGGTTTTTCTATTTACACGAATCAATAAATTACTTTTTTTTGGTATGCAGCTTGAATTGGGGTTATGTAACTTACAATGAAGAGAGTCTGTACTAACACGTAATTGAAAAAGGTATGTTATATTCTTTTTTAACTTTTATAAAACATGAGATTGTTATTTAAATTCATGTGTACATAACTGACTGTAAAATAACTAGACAGTCAATCTTAATGGCAGCATTTTATTATGTTAATATGCTTTTAAGGGCAAAAGTTTCTGGATTATCCATGTAAGTGCTATAGATAACTAAAAAGGGCAGGGAATCCAAAGTAATGCATATTCAATTTTCTAATTCTTTTTTTTTTTGCCTTTAAAGAAATTATTTATTTTAATTAGTTTCAAGTATACAGTACATTGGTTAGATATCTGTATAGTTCATAAAGCGATCCCCCCAACTGCTCCCTCCCTCCCTGACCCTCCACCTAGCCAACATATTAATGCTAATTGCATTCTCTATGCTGTGCTCCCCATCCCTGTCTAATTCTTAAAATAATGAAGGAAGGAGAGTAGCAGGAGAGAAGGAATTTATTCTCTTGATTGTTTTTCTAGACATAATTTTAAAAGTAGTTTGCATTTGCTGAGAACACATGAGTTTGCTATTGGGGAAAAGTGGCTCAAAAATGTCCTGGGAAATAGAGGAAAGTTAGCCTAGCCTAAGGTCATCATTCTGCCATAGACAGTGCCCGATAAACAACCCACTCACCAACAACTGAGGCCTGGGTATAGCTATTTCTCCCAGTAAGAAAGCAGAAGGCATTGGACAATAAATGCTTTTCCAGAATGAATATTCATATTGATTAAACTATAACATATAAACCACTTTAAGAGTTGACTGGAAAATAACTGTCACCTGGAATTAAGATTCATATGAGCTATATTCTACAAGTTGAATGATAAAAAAACTCCAATAAAAATATCTCAGTGTTCTTAGAATAATTACTTATCTTCTACTTTCAAATATTCTTATCAAATCCCTCAAAAGTTAACTTTTAGAAACCTTAAGTTATTAGGCTACGGACCCTCTGCCTATTCTCTGTTGGTGCTAAGGGTCTGAAAAGGCAATTGCTCAATGGATTCACTGAACATGAGTCTGCTACCATAAGCAGATCTCAAAATTATTTACCTAACAACTGTTTCATTGCACATAATTTGGGGATTTTCAGAAGTAACATATTTTAATAAAAAATAGATCTACCAATGCTAGATCCTAATAGATTTTTGACTTGTCTTCAAAACAAAATATGTCTGCTGAAATAACTTAAGCTAAAGGTGTCACTCTGTAATTTAAGACAACGCATGTGTGTCAAGACTCTGCATTTATTGATGGCTTCTGGCACTGGTGAGTTTCAATGATTTGGGAAAAAATTGAATCTTCAAAATCTACAATGATACTAAGGTCTCATTTTGGACAGTTTTCTAAGGATTATTATATGCGCCAAAGCATTTCAATATTCATGGATGGAAGCAACACTGAAAATAATATCTAAAGATCTATACGTTTTCAACTTTACAAAGAAAGAGCATTATTAAGCACCGTGTTGTACTTTATGCCTTGGTATGTAATTTTCAATAATTCTTATGAAGGTTTTTTATGATTTTTAGAATGACTCTATACAGGAGTATGTTATATCAGTCATTTTTATTTCATATGATGATAAAACAGATGAATTAATTATTTATCTTAAGTTCATTGTTTGGTACATAAATATACTGATACCTATTCTATCTCTATTGTCATGATAGCACACTCTTGCATCATGAGCTGTGGGCAGACACAGTATGACAGTGTTCCATGACAGTCAACTGGGTTTCAAATCAGACATTTTTTTTTGCAAATGAAGGCAACAAGGCTATTACTTAAGACATTGTCTTGGGTGCCTGACGGTTTTTTCAATACCAAACCCTTCCTAGTATTTCTTATGATACCATAATAAACTTAAAGGAATTGATTAACAACTTTTCATCAAAAGCCTCGAGGAAACAGACTCTTGAGAAGAATAGGCCAGTGGATCTGCTAACCATTAATTTCGTTAGATTTGCTGAATAGTAGTGCCAAGGAAAACCATCAGAAAGCTCTATGTCAATACTAAATTATTTTAGTTCCCAGAAGAAAGGCCTTCAGAACCTTAGAGCTTAGTATTAAGACTTAGGTTATGTGTCATAAGTCAATACAAGAACTGGTCACATGAAGAATGATTTTGTGCCTTAAATGACAACAACAACATCTATAAAAGTACTATAATTAAAGAAATTATTGTGTTGTTCAATATCTCCTTAAGATTGATATATTAATCTTTATATTTAATGTTAAGAAAATAGTTCTCCTAATGCATTCTGTAAGATTCATGTAATTAGGTTCATGTACTGAGAACTTATGTAACTTTTTTGTTAAGGCTGTCAGGATGTAACCACTACATTTAACTCTCAATCGCAGTAACTAAACACAGCCTAGATTTTCAGTCAAAAACTCCTTTCACTTTTTTTTCTGTTCCTGACTTCTGGTCTTCCCTCTCTTCTCACAACCTCCACTTAACAACTGCTTGTTATCCTTAAGTCGTAGCTCAAGTTGTCTCTGCTCTTCAAAATGTTCCCAGATGCCCCATACTGAGTTACGTGCCCCTTTCTCTGCATTGTTCTTTTGCCCATTCCCCTAACTCTGGCCACTTGGTGAGCTGCTCCTTGGTTTTCTTACTTGGTGAGTTGATCCTTGGTTTTCTTACTTGGTGAGCTGATCCTTGGTTTTCTTACTTGGTGAGTTGATCCTTGGTTTTCTTACTTTTTTCTTCTATCTTACCTATGTTTTCCTTGTCTAATTCTGAACCATCAGTGCCTAGCCCTTAACTGCCACTTAGTAGGTATTCAGTCACTGAGGACGTATGGAGGTATAATGCTACTGCTTATTAGAATGTGAGAATATGGAACCTAGAGGAAAAGGAGGAGGATGTTTGAGGCTACAGCAAGGAGGTCTGGGAGATGGTCAAAAGCTGCAGTGCTGGGCATTATCCTGTTGCTTGCCAGGTCTGGTGTATTACCTTTGATCTACATGGCTCATATTTTGCAAAATGTATTTAAAACATGAAATCAGTATATATGGACACAAGTTTTTGAAGAATAAGTAAGAAACCAAACCATTGCTCTATTTATACTTTCAAAGTATAATAATACTTGCAAGAATATTAGATGTATAAAAATATGCATAGTCAGATAATATAATTAAATATATATGCATATTTATGATTAGGACAAGTGGAGTTTTACAGGTGAGTCAAGGAATGCATATGAAGGTAAACATGCTAAAGATTTATAAGATGTTTCACCGAATAAATGAAATCATTATTGTCCTCATTAAAACAATGATAGAAAATCTATACTTGCTTTTTAGTAGAAAATGGTATTTCATTTATATGTGGTTTTATTTCAACTGCAGTATCACTGGATCAACTGTGAGAAAATATTTAAATCTCACAAATTCAAGCACCTTCTGTTTCCTAAATGTTCACATGGTGTATATATGTGCACAGAGAATGTTCACCAAATAAATTGTTTACTGACTAATGCAAGAAACTCAGTTTAAAAATAAAAATGATACAATTTTTTATGGAGTGTGCCATTTCTAGAAAC
The DNA here is from genome assembly GCF_000151845.1 of Pteropus vampyrus. Lineage (NCBI taxonomy): Eukaryota > Metazoa > Chordata > Mammalia > Chiroptera > Pteropodidae > Pteropus > Pteropus vampyrus. Next base: position 11,606,714 of record NW_011888792.1, read on the forward strand.
TCGAATGAAAAGGATAAAGATTCTTTTGCTTCTCATTTAAAAGCAGAACATTTTTGTTAGTATTTTACTTAAAATTTCTTGGCCCAGAAGGCAAAAATTTATGACTTTAGATTAACTACTTTAATGATGTGACACAGAAGCAGCAAAACATTCTTTTCTACCTATGGTGTTATTGTGATTGCTTTTTCAGGACAGAAAAGAACACAATAAATCCTTGTATGGTAAATCTATTCCTACTTCTTTTTATTTTAAATCTCAAAGGTAATACATATTTAGCAAGCAGACTGATGTCATAAAAGCATGTCTGGAATGAGGTAATCATTTTTAATATTTGCATATATTTAATGACTTATTACTAGAGAAAGAATGATATGTATTTCATATACTGAGAAAACTCATTGTCTATTTAGGTTTAGCAACATTCTCAAAACTATTTGTTGAAACAATCAGTGCCTAAATACTTGCTATTAGGTGTTTTAGCTTTGCTTTTCATAAATATAACACAATCATAATAAGTTAAAGTCATGTCACTTGATTGTCCTATTACATTAGTTTGATGAAATTAGTGGCTGACAATGTTTAGCAAAAAGTGACAGGGCTTTCTCAATAGGCTTGCATATCAATTTTTCTGGAGAGAATAGGAATCACATCTTTATCAAAACAGCTAAAATTTTCTTCCTAACGTGCCTCTCAATCTCACTGATGAGAGTTCAATTGTTCGACTCCTAAAATAGAAATAAGTAGCCACTGTCATTTTTGAGCTCATAGTTGAGGAGGAGGAAATGTTGCTTTTCGTGAGGGAGAACCCTGGAGTGCCAGTGTTATCTATGTGAGTGGCCTAGAGACAGGATGCAGGTCTGGGGCTGTTTGACTTTATGGCTAACGTTCTTTCCTTTTTATCATATCTATATCTATTTAACTCCACTGTAGGAAAAAACAAACAAGTCTTTCAGTCTTCCTACTCTCCCCTCCGCACCCTACCCCACCAATACATATCTGTATTTTCTCTATATCAGGTGTGGTAGGTGGTATGGGTTGAACTGTGTCCCCACCACCGCAAATTTATATACTGGAGACCTAACCCCCAGTTCCTCAGAGAGTGACCTTATTTGTGGATAGGGTCATTACATAGGTAATCAAGTTAAAATGAGGTCAGTAAGGTAGGCCCTAATGCAATGTAAGTGGTGTCCTTATAAAGGTGGGAAATTTGGACACAGGCACATACATAGAAGTAAGACAATGTAAAGAGACAATAGAGAGAAGATGGCCACCTACAAAGCAAGGAGAGAGGCCTGGAACAGATCCTTTCCTCACAGCCCTCAGAAAGAACCAACACTGTCCATACCTTGATCTTGGACTTTGAGTCTCCAGAACTGTGAGACAATAAATTTCTGTTCTTTAAACCCCATAACTGTGGCACTTTGTTATGGCAGCTCTAGCAAACTAATATGGCAGGCTTTGGACAGAAAAGCTGGAGTGTGTGGACATTCAATGAAGAAAAGTATAAATAAAGGCAGGATTGGCTTGCTTTTGAGAGAGAGACAATTGAGACCACAGCAGGAGATGAGAAAGGAAAGATTAAACGGGAGTCACAATATGAAGACCAGTATCACTCTACTCTGTATCCTCCATTCCTATACTCTGTATTCTCATAGCCTCCATATGCAATCTGTGGAGCATGGTTTTGTTCTTATTAATGGAGACTCATATAATTATAATAGACTAGAAACAACTTCAGAGATTATTCTTTTCAATTATATAATGTTATATGGGTTTTCAAAAAATCTTTTATTTAAATCCTTTAAAATCCAAACCTTATCATATGGTTCCATTATCTAGTTGTCATTTGACACCTAAGGAGATGAACTTTTTAATTGTCTTCCAATTATTATAATTCCAAAAGTCATTTCCCAATATCAGATAGCAAATTTTCTAGCAACTGAGACTACTATCTCTACTTTTTCTGTTCTTTTACTTATTCAGTTTTGGCTATCAGTCCTTGAGTACCTATTATGTGAAAGTTCCTAGGGATGCAAAAGAGTGATTTATGAGCTATAAAGAAAATACAGACATGGTACAGTAGAAACACAATGGAGAGAAAAATTCTTGCGTGTCTATGGTATAAAAAGAGAAGTCCTACGAGTTTCTTTTTATATCACCTAATTTAATCCTTTTATCAACTCTCTCACCCTGTTGATTGCTAGACATATTTTACTGATGAAAAATTGAGGCTGAAAGAAGTAACTCATTCAAAGTAACAGAGATATAGGTTACTGACCTCAGATATAAACTCAGAAATACCTGTCTCCCAGACTATGCCTTGGCTATAGGACTATACTTCCTCTGTAGGTCCCTCTGGTTTAGAATATTTGTTATCAATTGCTGTTATGAGAGGCAATACTTATATAACAGGAGTACTATACATATAAATCTTTTTACCCAATCTGTAGTAGCTTTTACTGATATGTGGTATATTGAAACAAATTCTTTTCAATAAAAAAGGTACATGTTAAGATTTGCCCGATAATAAATAATATTCAAAGTTTTACAGCTGTTCCAGGAGCATTATCATGTCAACTGAATGCATCCTATAAACGGCCCTGACCACTGCACTGAGTTCTAAAAGGTCTACACCATACATCCTGTAAGTAAAAAGAAGACTAATTATTAAATAATACACTCATTCCTTTAGAGAAGAAGAAATGACACAACGGGTTGTATAGTTTTAGAAGGGAATATTGAATTTAAAATGTAGTGAATTCTCAGGAAGGCCTCAATTTTTCCTTTTCCAATTACAGTTTTTGGCAGGCAGTCAGTAGAAGAGTCAACAGCAATAAGTGAAGCTGGTTTATATTTCGTCATTTTGTTGGAAGCTGGGGGAAGAAAACCTAAGAAGCCCAAGTTCAATGCCAAAGTAGCTAATTTTGCCTTTAGCAGGCTTCACAACAGGGCTCCTAGTTAAACAGTGAGGTGGCAGAGCAGGAGCCTAACAAACTATGTGCTGAATTGTTTTCTGGAGGCAGTCCCTTAGGTAAACCATACAGCTCTCCCAGAGCTTCTTGTAATGTTTCTCTTCACTGGTGGAACCACCATAATCTGAATACCTTGTTTTAAGGATTTTACTGGGCATTGGGGTAGAATCGCTTCATGACAGTTCATCTTTCAAGTGGCTGGGGTTGTAATCACAGAAAATGACCCTGCCTTCAAACTTAGAAATCCAGATCTCATTTTTATTCATTTGGTTTCTTAAAATACGACAAATAGGGAGGATTTGACTGTGATAAAACCAGGACTTGGATATTTTCAAATGCTTTTAAAACTGAAAAGTAAACATTCAGAAAAATGAAAATGATCTGGGCTTCTATTCTAAATATGGGTGACACACCGAGGTATATAAACACACTAATTGTAATTGTAAATTACCATGTTGTGCAGAAAAACAGACATATGGCAGGTGTCTTCACTCGCTGAGCTACACTACAGCTCCTTAACATTAATGGGCATCTGATTAAAAAAAAACCCAAACTAATTTTCAGCAATGTCTTTCTAACTGATATGTCCCAATACTCCCATATTTAGAGAATTGCCTTTTGTTTTTGTTTTTGTTTTTTTTTACAGAAACTACAAATCTGACTAAAAATGAAAAGGCCAGATTTATTATTCTAAAATATTGCTTTATAATATGAAATTACCATTTTAGAGACAGGAAGAAAAATTATTTTTAGGAAGTGTAGATTTCCTATAGCCTTCTTTTAGAAATGTTTCTTGCATTTTTTTTGAGGGGGGGATAACACATATAGCAAATTTAAAAAAAATCACCAACAACATATATATTATAATCCTATACTTTTTTCTTAAAAAATAAAAAATGATATCATAAAGTTTAATAAACTATTCTGAACTTTGTCAAAAATCATTGTTCTATAGTTTTCCTACATATAGTGTTCCTCATTTAGGTGGTTTCTAACTTTTTGTTGTTAAAAAAAATGCTGTGACGACCATCCTTAACACTAAATTTCTGACACACGATTATTTTCTTATAAAAAGTCTTAAAGTTGAAATAATGGCAACAAAGAAGCACATTTAAAAAAACTTCCCATATGAATTACCCAATAGCCATACATGAACGTTGCGTCAGTTCACATCCCCATGAATAAAACAGTCAAATACTTGTTCTTGTTATTTTGTCCATCACCACCACCGCTACCACACTGTTTAAATTACTGTATTTCATAACATATGAAAGGACAAGACCACCCTATTTATCTTCAAAATTTCCATATTTCCCTAAGTTTTATTCATTCAGTTTAGGATCACTTTTTCAAGAAGCATTCCCACATTCTACTAGGATTTTATTGAAATGGCATTGTAATTTTTCACTTTAAAAACACTGTTCTAGGTAGATAATACAATTTTGCACCTTAAAAAGAATTCATCATAAATAAATTCTGCCAAGGGATCTGATATGTACTGTTTAGTAAGCAGGACTATTTCTAGATGAAAGCCATAAACACAAGTGGCTATTCAGAAAAATAAATCCCTATGATACAGTCTTAGTATAATGAACAGCAATGTATAGCATTTTTTATTTTAAAAATATGAAACTTAGAAAATGGATACTAATTCAAGAGCAAGATAGAGTTTTGGAATAAGAGAAGATATCCTAGCACCTTAAGTTTTCTTAGACAAAAATCAGAAAACTTCTAGGAAAAGGAGAAATTGTTCTTTATGGTAGGAACCTAATGAAAGTGCCAACAATTGATAAAGGTATAAGAACAAGAAAAGCATTCATTAATGCAGTATTTGGTCTGAATTTGAAAGACATATTAAGAAGTGATTCAAAGGCCTTTATACTATACTGAGCTAGAGATATCCAGATAATACAGATTCAGAGAACGCTAGAAATGACTTATTTGGCAGGTACTGTGTTAAGGGAAAACTTGAAAGTAAAGTGGCCAAAGAGAAGGTGTTTATTAAATTCTGAAACTGCAGATCTACAAAGAGTCATGGTTCCCTTTGAAAATGTGATGAAGGCTACTATCACCATCTTTAATTGTACAAATACACTATTCTACTTATACACTAATGGGGTTCAGTGTCTTCAGGTTAGGATACCTGCCTTATCTAAAGGAAACAAGATAAAGGAAATATTTGATGAAAAAACCTTTTCAGAATGATGGTGAAGATCCTATTGAGCAAGTGGTTGGAATTTATGTTTTCAATTGAGGTAAGGGGCTATCTGGCAAATATGGGGACTTGGGACTGGGACTGCTTGGTATCTACCTCTATTAACTACTTCACTGAAATTTGTTCTCTCCAAAGGTACCAGTGACATTTTTGTTAATGAAATGATATCTTACTTGATTTCTCATGTTACTTGATTTCTGTGCATTTCACACTGTTAACCACCAACACTACATTCAGTTTTTTCCCAACTCTAAGGGTGGTTCCTTCTCAGTTTTGAGGGATCTTATTATTGAGGTTTCTATCTATCGACTTTAATCTCTGAAAAGTCTGAAATCCTTTAAATATCAAGTTCTCCACAAGGTCTAGTCTTTCCTCTTTTTAGAGTCAAGAGTACTAGTGATGGAAAATCTCATTTTAAATTATGTGAAAGTTGATTAGTGACACATATTAGTACTCACTTAAGCAGAGGCGCAGCAGCTGCGGGAAGCATGCAGCTGAACAAGTGCTGAGGCAGACCCTAAGCCCTGTTCCCTGAGACTGAGTGCCCATTACCATTTCCCTAAATCTGCAGGGGCTGCAGAATTTAAGGAGCAGCCTGGGTCAGAGCCCTCTTACAGCTTTTACGAGCTGAACGTTCATGGCACAATAATAATCATTCATCCTGGCATTAAACACTGTCTGATCCTCTGCAGAAACATCTCCCTTCCAAGGCTTTCCAGAAGGACTGTCTAGGAAAAGAAAGGAATGGGGTTGGTGTTATGTGACTTTTAGTGGAATAGTCCAAGAGTAAGTGATTAGTCATCTATTAAATCTAAGGCCACACAATTGAAGTTTGGATCCATTTCACTAACCTATGTGTATCATCAGTGCTCTATCTTCAGACACTAACAAGAAAAAATACCTATAAATTCCTTGTATGACTGATTAAGGATAAAAAAAAAGCAGAGAAAGAGAAAATTGACAAGATTAGTAAGCAGGAAGAACATAAACTCTCAGATATAGTGATAGAATCATAAAACAATAAATATTACATGCAGGCAATGGCAGAAGATGTAAGAACATAAAGCGCTGAATGATCTTTGTTTAGTATATGATTACCAAAATTGACCAATGTAGGTAGAAGTAGAAAACTGGAAAGGACCAATTTTATAGAAGAGATTGGAAAAGTGACTTAAGGTGTACCATCATAAAAGCCACCAGCAAATGTTGGATTAACCATCACAAATACCCACTAAAAAGCATATCTGAGCTCAAAAGAAAGTGGGGGAAATTTCCAGAGAATAAACCAAATGGAGCTAAAAACCAGAGAAGTAAGCTGGAGCTGGGGCTGAGCTACGGCTGTCTAGTTTGCCAATCTCAGTGTCAAAGGAGTTTTAAATGCAGTGACTGTGACAGGACAGGAGATGAGCCCATGGATCCGCATAAGGTGGAGAGTCGAATTGAGACCCTCACATAAAGCTGGGGTACTATAAATGAAAAGGTGAATTAGAAAAAACCCCGCATCTTTCCAGAAGAGAAGAGCAAGAAAACTTCTGTTTCAGCAAGGGCTCTGGGTAGGCTCTGTGTACTCCTCCTATTCCATCCTCAAACCTTCCCCTGGAGGTAACTATTATCCCAGACGTTGTGTTTGTGTGTACACAAAGTTCTGCTTGCTATTGATGAAAATAGTATAGTGAAAACTTTCGGTGACTTGAGTTTTTCAATCAATATCATGGTTTATAAGAAAAAGAATCAAACCCTATGTTTACTGATAACTACAAGAAATAAGAGACGAAAATTAATTTTCAATTAATAAAGAGAGAAACAAAATATCCGAAACCATTTATGTACTTTAAAACCAATGCTAGGTGAAAAGAAAAGGAAAAACACAAAGCAGCAATAAACTTCAACTTTTCTCCCTGTTTACTTAAATAACTCCCACCCCATCCCCTACATATTCTTAAATTAACTTCTTTAGACAGTGAGTGGAGAACTTAATGCTAACAGCCCTGAAATAAACTCCAGGGACCAGTTTCCCCAGCTTGGTCTGCCCCAGAAAGGCAGGCCCCTCAGTTGGAAAGCCTGGGGAGGCCCAGAGTGGTGGTGGGGGCAGCGAGGAGGGTTCCTCCCTCAAGCAAAGGGGCTGAGGAATACAAGGGTGTAAAGCAGGGTACCCCAAGGTCGAGGGTACTAAAACGGAGCCCTGAAGCCAGGGGAAAGCACACTGGTCCCCCTGAGAAGGGAGGCCTGGCAACCCCCGCACCCTCCAATGAGGAGAAATCACTGGTTGGCACACTGCCCATCTTGCTGCGGTTATAGAACCAAACTTGGACCAGGTCCTTCTGCAGCTGCAGCTGCCCAGAGAGGTGACTGATTTGCTGGGGGGTGGGCTTCGGGCACTGCAGGAAGAGTTTCTCCAGGCTGTTTCCGATGCGTCTCTCCCTGCTTGCGCGTCTCCGCTTCCGAGCCTGCTGCAGGATCATCTCCATTTTGCATAAGCCCAGAAGGTTCTTGGTGTCCACTTCCTCCAGCCACATTTTCAGTAGTGGTCGCAGCTTCCACATGTTGGTCAGGCTGAGCTGCTGGGCCTCGAAGCGGCATATGGTTGTCTGGCTAAGCACCTTTCCACAAAGAGCACCCACTGCGAACCCCACGTCGGCCTGCGAGTACCCGAGGGTTCTCCTCCTCTGTCTCAGCTCCCTGGCCAGCTGCTCCATCTCTTTCTCTATGGCCAAGCTGTCCTCAGGAAGCGACAAGCTTGGGATGCACCGTAGGACGAGGTAGGGCCCATGGGAAGTGCCCTCCGAGGGGCTCTGGAACCAGGTCCCCACCTGGCCAGCTGTGACCCGGGGCCCGCAGTGCACCATCTCGCCCAGGAATTCATATGGCAGGGGACCCAGGGGCACTCCCCACACCTCAGGGCCTGGGCAAACTCTCGGCCGGACCATCAGGCTGCCGGGGGCAGCCTGGGCACTCAACCAGATCGGAGTGTCAATCTGCTCCAGCACTGGTTCTCTGGGCCCGCCCCCAACACTAATTGGCAGCTGGGGCATGTCTGAGGGCCTGTGTCCGGCCATGGGGTAAAACCGCAGCGGGAGCAGGGAGTCTGGTAGAAACTGAAGGCTCTCGAGGCTTCAGAACAGCCACCAGCCTTGCCCTCGAGCCCCGCCCCCTAGGGGACAGAGATGGCGGTGCAGGCGAGAAAGATAGGCCAAGGGAGTGCAGAAATCTGGTAGACCCACTGATAGTTCTTTGGGTCTACTGGGTTAAGGGAGTGTGTCCTCTACCCTGAACTTTGCTTCTGATTCCTTTCCAGGAGTATCTCCCTCCTGGGCTTTGCACTTGCAAACTGTCTGGGATCCCTTAGTCACTGCCACCATACTATCCCTGAAGAGAACCTAGGTATTTACTTGCTGCTCTTCAGAACTCTGGTATCTAATCCCTTTCCTTCACATAATCTGAACAACCACTTTTGGCTTCACAAATGTTTGTTAAACATCTTTATGCCAGGTATTCTTGGGACTACATCTCAATTCATTAACTGTTCCCTCACTGCTATCTTTATGGTCACAAGAATTGCCAAGTCTTTCCTTTGCATATCTGCAGTCCCTGTATCCTAAGAAATCTATGCATCCCTACCTGAATTTCAAGTTAACAACAGTTTGCTGTCAGATTCTCCTCCCACCCCCACACTTTGCCAGATTCCACTCTCTCAGTGGGGCCAAGTTTCCTGACTAATTCCATGTTTCCTCACCAGCCCTTTAAATCCTTTGCTCCTCATCCTATTTCAGCTTTCAGGTCCAGAGTTTATGCATATAACAGAGACCTATGTGTTTCATCTTTATCCTCTCTGGAGACAGGTCTCCAGACTGGCCTGACTTACTGTTTCCCGCTGCGGTTTTACCCCATGGCCGGACACAGGCCCTCAGATGCTTCCTGCAATACCTGACTCGTCAACATCAGGCTCCCCTATCCCTGGCCCCTCTCCCATCAGAGACTTACAGACCTTTTTTTGTTTGTTTTATTAGAATAGTTTTCCTTTCATCATGTCCCTAGCTCAAGCATCCAGTCCTAGGCCCTGGGTGGAGAAATCTAAGGAGGGAGGGGGAAGAAAAGATTTGACCTCAAGTTCAAAGCTTCCAAGGAGCTTTGGGAAAAGAAAGAAGACAGTGACCTTGGCTGCACAATCTGCTTACCCCTTTACTCTATAAGTCAACCATGATATGGCTCTGTCCCACTCACATCTATTGAAATTGGGCTTCTTGAAGTCATCGGTGACCTAACAACTGTCGAATCTGATGGTCTTTTAAAAATCCTCATCCTATTAAACTTCTCTGTAATATCTAACGATACTGACTTCTCATTTTGCGTCTTCTCCTTTTTAAACGTCCATAAAATTCTGGTAACAGCAGAATCTATATTTCGGCCCTGACTGATCTTCTGATGTCTAGTCCTGTGTTTCCCATTGCCTCAAATCAAATTCATTATCTGCACTTCCACGCCTGCCTCTCCTCCAGGGCTCCCAGAGCTGGTTAATGGCATTATCAACCAATTAGTCACCTAACCTTAAACCCAGTTACTGTTCTTGACCTTTCCCACACTCCATAGGGCATCAAATCTTACATAATGGGTCTCCTAAAACACCTGAACTCTACCATCTCCTCTAGCCTCACCTTACTGCTTTCATTTAGACCACATAATTTCTCACTTGCACTATCGCAATAACCTTTAAGTGGCTTCTGCTTCTCCTTTCAAATTTATCTTGTATATTGCTTGCTAGAGGTAATTTTCCAAAAACCAAACCAAACCTAAACCCCCCCAAAATCTAGTCTCTCTTACCAAACCTAACCCCCCCCAAACCTAACCCCCCCCCCCCAAACCTAGTCTCTCTTCCCCAAATCCACAATGAGAACATCGAAACTCCTGAGTATGGAACGCATACCTTTTCACCATTTGACTCCTCCCTCACTTCCTCCCTCCCCGCTTCTTCTTTCTCCTTCAGTTCTCCCTCAGCCTCATCTACCACGTTCCCCCAACTTCCTGCACCCCACTTTACCTCATGCTCAGTGAGAATATCCCACTTTGCACTAAAGATGCAGTGCTTTTCATGATTATTATGTCTTTATTCCTGCTGTTCCTTCTGTCTGAAATGGCTTCCCCCTGATTCTTGGTCTGATTCTCTCATTCCATTCAGGATTCTGCTCAAATGTCATCTCATTAGAAAGGCTTACCCTGACCATCCTATTTAAAACAGTATTCCTTATCACTCTCTATTCCCTTTACTAACCTTTATTTTTTTGGCATTAGCAGTATTACCACCTAATATAATCATTTGTCTATATGTTTATTGTCTGTCTTGTTTTTCTGCTGCCTCAAGAGAGCAGGGACTTTGTCTAGTTCATTGCTATATCTACAGTGCTTGACACATAGAAGAGGCTCAGTAAACATTTCCTGAATAAATGAAGCATGATGAATATCCAGTCACCTTTAAGACACAGTTTAAAGGTCATCTTATGATAAAATCTTCCCCCAGGCAGAGTTAGTTACTCCCTTTGTGGTACTTTCCTTGAACTAGATATATGTTTTTATTATAACATTTATGAGTAAATATTTATATCTCTAGCTTTCCAACTAGAATGTAAAGTTCTTAAGGACATGCATGTAGGTGTTATAAAGTCTGGAACACAAAAGAACCCTGACTGATACATTGTTCAATAAATGTTTGCTGAATGAGTGAATGAATTCTCACCTTTACAATTCTGAGAGTAAAGCACATTTAGTTCTGGTTTAACAATGAGTAACTTGACCCTCATATCCTTTCTCTCCAAACTTTCTCTCCTGAACTAGAATAAAGCCCTTAAACACCTTTTACTAGATGGAGGTAGTAGCACCATGAGACTAAATTCAACTCAACACTATAGGTAACTAGGTTGTAGATATGGCCTTGAAGCAATGGTAGAAGGAACAAGAATCAGGAAATCAAATAACATCTTCACAGGCTATATATTCGATTATTTGTTTGTTGTCTGCATCTTCACTGCAACTGCAGCCAGAATACGTGCTGGTGAAGAGCAAGGTCCTTCACTGTCTGGTTCACTGCTAGATCCTTAGCACCTGGAACTATATCCAGCACAGAGTGGGAAGACAATAAATATCTGTATAATGTTAAAAATTTGAATCTCTGCAGCATTAATGGCAAAAAGACTTCCATTCAAGATGACAGTCTATAAAAACTAGTTTGCAATATACAAAATTTCACTTAAGAATAATTTTGCTGATATCTATTCTTTCCAGGTATACCTACATGCTTTTTTTTTTGCAAATTTACAAAACAATCAGAATGAACAGAAGGAAAGGTGGATCACAAAAAAGAATAAAAGAGAACAATTATATAAATTAAGGCTCACATATTGAAACCAGCTCATTTGCATAGGAGAATCACAGTGAAAGGATTCATTAGTTGTCTAAAACTAATAGTTGAATAAAAATGTTTTTAGTGAACTGGAGAAAAGTGAGTTCAACTGAATTTGAGGAAAGCTTATTAGATTAACTGAGTTAAAACACAGTAGCTAAAAACATTTACTAATTCAAAAAGTAAGTCTATATTAACTTGAAGTGTTTTAAAATTAACTCAGTTGTTCTCAATTAAGGTTTTCTCTGTACTAGGTCAGATCTCATCTGCCAATGTTCCTATCTCCTGCTTTATGCACATGTGCTGTGTTGTCACAAATAAAAGCCTATATTCTTAAGAGAAGTCTTGACATCTTCTTAAAAGTATATTTAATGGGCTATGGGAATGGGGTGATCAGGGAAAAAAAGCAGGAGCATATTTGGTTGGAACAGAAATAGAGTTCAGAGGAAGACAGGTGATGGGGATGCCCAAGACAACCAGGACTGGTTGGGCGGGGGCACTTGAAAGGCTAATCCATCACCTTCAACAAATACAGAGACCTCTTAGTAAGTGATTAGATTACAAATGTAAGAAGCAGACCAGTCTTATCCACAGGGAATTACAAAGTAAGGACAGAAACACATGGTCCCAGGCCCTGTACATTTATAATCTAAATGGGGAGAAAAGAACTATCAGGAGGGCAGGATAGCTATACTTACACAAAGAGAAGTTAACAGTTTTATTAGGATCTTTGGAATTAAGAAAAGTTAATTTTTAAGTAGAAATGCAGAAATTATCAGGATTTGTATTATTAGGCTCTCCTTAAGTATTCATTATTCTAAAATAGCAAAACCAACTGCCAAGATCCACTACTGGTTAAAAAGCAGGAAACAGTGGAGGCAAAGTTAGTCATAAATGTTCTTGTGGGGCTTGGTTCAAGTCTCCTCTCTTTGGAAAGCTTTTCCCATACACCTAGGACGACAGTGATCTCCCTCCCCTTTGAACTTAATGCCTTTCCACTCAGATATACTGGCTGCCTTAAACAGTTGGCTAGAGTTTCATGTCTTAGCTCTTTACCTGAGATACGGAAACTCCGCAACAGACATTAGAGATACAAATTATTTTATACTTATGTGACAAACAACAAACTGATGCACAAGTTATCCCCAATGCTCAATATAGTAAGTACATAAAACATACAGCCCAACTTTTTGAATGTGTCTAACTTAATAGTGCAGACCAGAAGATCTAAGAATGGTGTAAAAGTCAGAGATGGCAAGGTGGACTAGATGGTGTTCATTTTATAGTTTTCTCTACTGTATAGGGGTCTTAGTAACTCAGCACTGACCAGGCATCAAGGCTTCAAGGCTTAGGCACTGTCACCTGAAGGGCAGGTGTAGATCCTCAAGAACCACGCTAGTCAAGGAGCAAAGCAAAAGGCAAAGGCAGGAGACAAGATTCAGAAACCAGTCACTGGGAGGTCCCTCTCTGGATCTAAGAAGCGAAGTTAGGAATGTGTGGCAGCTGAGTACAGTAAGAGAGGATGCCTCCCACCTCACCATGAGAGAGATAACACTGCACAAAATAACAATTTAGTTCACTAGAACTACATCAAAATACACTCAACTAATTAAACTGTCAATCCTTTGTGAGGAATTTTAAGGAGAAAACTATGACAAAGTGAGGCATCAAAGATGAGTTATGCAGTTAAGAAAAAGTGATACTCGAAGGTAAAGTACATACAATAAGAACATTAAAGTTTTAGAAACAGAAAAAGAGTTAATTGAATCAGTAGAACCATTTATTACTCCATGAGATAAATCCACAGATAGATAACAATAGCTCTGTTCTGCATAGGTGATAAGAGGACAAGAACAAGGGTGAAAGGTCAGCTATCAGTGCTCAACAGTAATACAAGATGCTGTTACTCTTATATGTAGAGAAAAATTGGAATGTAGTAGTGTTACCAATGTAGAATTTCCTTGATTTTCTTAATTTCAGATTAGGATTATGAAAAACTTTTTTTGTTATTTTTTGTTGTTGTTGCTCTTTTTGTTATTTTAAAAAATGACTCTACTGTGACATAATCGCTACTTTGAAATAAAAACTCATGACACAAATATGACACAACCATATAGTTAGAGACTACAAAGAGGTTTAGAGTATATAGAGAAAAAAAATCCTTCCATTTTATTTTGCAGGTCTGTGATATTCTTGAGCTATGAACTGCCTGTGCTATAAAATAATATTAAGCATAAAAACTCTACAGAAGCCTTAAAGAATTTTAAATATCTGTGTATGGTAGGAAGAGCAGTTGAGCTGAGCAGGGCTCAGTTGAAAGGTACTTAGGTGATGAGTCGGGTATATTCATAGTCACAGATAAGATAGTTTAAAGGTTTTTGTCATGCCAAGCAAGATTTAAACAAACTTTTTAGCTGAGTTTGCCCTTATTACAGAAGAGAAGCTTTAAGAATGATCTTGCACTGATTAGTTAGAGTGTAGTCACCATCTTGTACATTCAAATTTGTTCTTTGCTTACACTGTAGAGCAGGAGACAAACAACTTATTTAACAAAAAAAATTCCATTATATTGCACAATAAAATATACTTAACAGAACTGATGGCTTATGACCAATGAAACCAGTAATTTGGGATACAGCATGGGCTCTGAGAAGTAAATGAGACATAGAAAAGAATTTCTGTTTATAGGAGATAACTCTTTTAGGTGCTGTGAAAATTATTTTTTTGTTAAAGAGACTCCAAATTAATTGATTTTGGTGCCATTAACATCATAAATTTGGGGCCTCTGTGAATTTGCCTGGAATCTTTTTAAGAAACTATAAACTGAAGCAAGCCAGAGACACATATCTTTTTTTTTTGAAAAATGAACACATATTAGGTAACATGAAATGTAGTAATGACCATGGAAGATTCAAGAGGCAGTACCAAATTTAAAATTATAAGTTCCTATGTGGTGACGATAAATAATTAAAAATAAATAAATTAATTTAAAAATTATAAGTTTTAATACAGTAACTTTATCTAAATATGCAGATTAAAAACTCCTTTTAGCATTTCAAACCTGACAAAGCCCTTGGCTTCAGACAATAAGGTAATAAGTTAGCTTATAAAATTGACTCCTCTTTCAAAGTTACCTCGCTATGATTCTGAGGGTCTTAAAAGAGATCCAAACAGGCCATCAGCCTCTCTTTTGAGCAAGACTTATGCCAAATCCACATTTATTTGCAAGAGGCCACTGTAGCTCCCAATAGCCTGCTCTTCATTCTATGTATGTACAGATAACATCACACAGATGAGGTTTCATCTTCTGAAAGCCTCAGAACTCTAGGAAGCAATTATATTAAACTAGCTGTGAATGGAAAATTGAAAGCAAGATTTCAGTTATCATTTATTTAATGTAAATTTTACTCATTTTTGAATATTCAACTATACAGTCACATGGCTCAAGAAGTACAAAACGGTATATAATGAAAATGCACAGCATTTATTTTTATTTTGTTGCCTATCATGGTATTATTGGAAAGTGTTAACTTGCTCAACTTCCCACTAAAATTTGACATTTTGCTTACACAGAATTTGTTGTAATAATTTAAACTTAAGGAAGGTATTTGTCTTTTATGATTGACAGAAATGTAGATGAATCATAAGAAAGAATCCAATGAATTTAAAGAAGTTTCTCATAAGGATATATTCCAGGACAGGTGTCATTTTGAAAGGAAGACAATGTATTAAAAAACTGATAGGCGTTCAGTTTTTTAATGGAGAGTAGAAAAGAATAAGACATTAGCAGGAAGAAGAATGAAAGAAAAAGAGTCAGTGTGGAATTTCAGTAGACTTAGAAGAATGAAGAAATAAGGTGGCATATTGAAGAACAGAAAAATTGAAGAAGAGAAAATACATCTTCTGTAGAAGATACATTAGGTGGGAGGCTCTAAGATTACCCTTCTGACAAGACATGACTAGAATTAGGACTTAGATAATCTAGAAAATACAAAGACAGAAGCAAGAGAGAAATGACAGAAAGTTTTCCTCAAATATTGAAAAGCAATAAACAATTTCTCTAAAACTATATATAGTACTTGACTAGTTGGATAAAATAACTACTGTGCATTTGCTTTGCATGGTAGTGTGAGACTATAAAAATGACCATACAAGCTGAAACCATGTAAAGTGATAATAATAACCAATGGGAAAAACTATGGTTGTTCCGTGACGTTTAAATTTTTTTGTTGTTGTTGAAACATTCAAAATCCTGTTACCATCAGCTAAAAATGAATAGGGAAGTGGAAAAAAAAAGAGTAAAACTAATTGTATTTAGTACATTGCAATTTTTAAAATTTTATTTTTCAATTCTAGTTAACATTCAATATTAATTTATATTAGTTTTAGGAGTACAGCATGGTAGTTAGACATTTATGTAACTTATGAAATGATCTCCTTGAAAAATCTAGTACTGAGACCTGGAACTATACACACTTACTACAATATATCAACTATATTCCCTATGTGGTATTTTACATCCCTATGACTATTTTGTAACTGCCAATTTCTACTTCTTAATCTCTTTACCTTTTTCACCCAGCCCCTCAACCTCCCCTCCCATCTGGTAATCATTAGTTTGTTCTCTGTATCTATGAGTCTGTTACAAATACCGCATATCTCACTTACATGTGAAATCTAGAGAACAAAATAAATGAACAAAAAGATAGCACGTTGCAATTTAAAACATTAGAAAAACAGAATTAAGATGTTTTATTTCTTTGTAAAAAAATTATGAGTAGTTTGAACAGTGCTTGCCTTCTTCTTCTTGTCATATAACTTATAATATGGTTCAAGCAAATCATTTCTACTCCTTGGCAAATTGTCATATTCCTAAGTTTGGATCAGCTGCCAACATTTTATCCTTCACATTTTCAACGTGGTGAAATATCTCAGAGTTCATCTGATGTTTTTTTGCTAGCGTCATTTCCTCTGAGACGTCTTCATCTTTTTCGTCACACATTCCAATTTCACTTACAGCATTTCATTTCTTTCTGTACTTTCATTTTTGTTGGCCAAGTTTCTCTTTTGATCATCCATTTTTATAAAATAGAAGATAGTGCTATCCATGTATGAAATGAGTATCAGTGATGAGTCAATGACAGATTTTGAAAGAAGTGATATGATTGGCCACTGTTCATAATGTGTATGTTATTCACATAGGGATTTGTATATAAAGCAATTACTTAGTTAATTTATTGTGGTAACTGAAATTTGAACCTTGTTTTTGGAGAATTGGTATTATTTAACTAAACTATGGTATCTGAAATTTGTGTATATTAGAACTATGCGAGGCTAGGATGACCTATATTTATTGAGTCCTAACGATATGCTAGGTTCTATTTTAACAGACCTATATGGATTATTTCACTTAATTTTGACCATAACCCAATGAGATGGTACTAATACTATCTGCATTTTATAGACACTGTAATTCTGGATCCTCATTTGGCCATATTATATAATTAATTCTCCACATATTTGGGAGAATACAAATTTCCCACAGTCATGATAAATTCAAAACTCTTCTTCATACATGCTGACTTACTACCATTAAAGAATTTGAAATGAAAAGTAACATATTCATTTGGAACATATATGTACAGTAGAAAGTCAGGGTCTTACAAGAATATGGAAGGAAGGTGAATACTGTCAGAGATGTGCTATCTTACACAGCGGTGGGGTACCATTTATTAAAAGAGGGCGTCAGTGAACCAAGGATTATTCTTTGGTCCTGAACGAGTTCATAAGTCCTTATCCTATCTACCCATCCTACCTATTTCAATGATCATCCTCTGATTAGAAACAAAGAATCTTTGTAATAATCAGAAGACCTTTTTCTAGGAGTCCATGAGCTCCTTGAGGGGCAAGAGTCATGTCTAACAATTTTTACATTCTTACAGTCTAGACTACTGCCTAGTACATATTAAGTGCTCAATAAATCTTTGTGGAACTAAGGAATAAATATTTACAATTAGTTTTTTTGAGGTAAGAAACTAATTGTAAATATTTATTCCTTAGTTCCACAAAGGATAACTCAAGTTTGGGGTAAGACATGGAATTAAGTTCAAATTTTAGGGGAAACAACCTTAAGAAATAAATTAATTGATTAGTAAAAGTAATTAAATTTGGATTTTCTAAAATTAAGCTTTGCTCCTTATGTTCATTTTATATGCTTGATACTGTTTCTGAAGAAAGGCAAAACCAAATAACTGAGGGATTATTCTTTCATAAGAGAAGTGCTGCAAAAATCCAAACTACAATGGTTATGGAAGATTGCACCTTTTACTATAGAATTCAAGCTGCATATCATCCTGTTCCACAAATAGCTTTCACATATTTTGATTATATTTAATCACTTGTATCTGTGGCCTTAAATTAACAATGTCTTTTTAAAAATTTAATCACATTCCCTTAGGGGAACTAAGAAGGAAAGGTGTGGCTACTTTGTCACATAAATTTAAAATGGAAAGAAGACTCTAAATTTCTTTAAAGGCAATTTATTAAAAGGAAATTAAAGTGAAAATCTGAAATAATTCATACTGCATTTTAAAAACTTCTGAAACATTATTAGCCAAAATAAAAGAATCTCTAAGCCAATACTGATTTTAGAAGGTTATTAGAAAATTTTAATTTAGCTTCTTAATGAAAATCTCATTTATAGAGATCACTGCCACACAAAGCTTAAAATGATGTTTATGTATCTTTGACCAAATTTTCAACAAGTTACTGCTACAGTATTTTGGAAATTATGAAATTATGTAATACATCTGAATTCTGTCAAGGATTGTGCCATGAGATTATTCGGTATAACACATTGAATACTTGGGGTAAGATATGTATGATTGAAAGGGATATGAACAAACAATATGGACACACATACTAGTAACAACTCTCAAAAGAATATTTGGACAGCATATATCAACTAAATCAATTTTAATAACTAAAACTGAAGTCACTGATCAAACAAATTTTCTCTCAAAATTTATCATTAAATAGAACCACTTTCTTTTAAAGTAAAACTATATTTTTAGAAATATGAGGAAACAAAAAATTTTTTGAAATATTCCCCTGCTTTTAAAGTGTTGATAGTCACCGAAGAACATCTTGGAATTTTATAAATAGATGTTCTAAGGTGCCTAACGTTCATTTTGATTTTTCACTTTAGTACCAAAGTATTGATTTTAGATGTTTTGAATCACTTCTAGAAAGCAATGCAATTTCTCTGAGGAGGTATGTTTTGGGGTATTTTTGCCAGAAGTCAGATTTATCTCTAGTGACTTGATGTCTGTCAGTGACAAGACAGACAGAGCAGGCAGGGAGGGTGTAGATGGGCGCAGAGAGGGAATGTGCGGGTAAAGAGCAGAGACCTGTGGCTCAAGGGAGGCACATATCATGTAGTCAAAGAGAAGTAGAGGTCAGTGGACCCAGGCAAACCACACAGGTCAGGCAGGTGTAGGCAAAGACTGTGGGCTGGGGGAGATGCGATTCTGTAGATTGCAGGACAAATAGTCTCTAGGTGGGGAGACTAACTGAAGTCAGGGAGACACAGTAGACAAAAACTGTAAGAAAAGAGTCATATAGAGAGACTCAATCAGATGAAAGAGAGAGTGAGAGGGCAATACACAGACCCAGAGAGAGCCATCGAGAGCAGTGGTCCAGAGCTGACAGAGGGAAGAAAAAATAGAGGACAAGTGAAGTACAGACAGCCATGGGAAGAGAAGTCAATACTTATGGTAAAAAGGAGGAAAGTTTCAGTGGTCCTCGACTTACTTTTCCAACAGTTAGAGACACAGCATCAAGAGCCATGAGATTCTGCTCTGGGGACAGGAAAAGTAATAGCTCTTCCAAATTAACTCATAAATTATAATTTTCAAGTACAAATACAACTTCGTATTATTTGGTTATTTATTCAAAAGCATTCCAAAAATAATTAGTCTTACAATTTTTTATCTTTAAAGGGAAGAGTTAGCTCAGTAAAAGGAGATTGCCACCTTTACTGCCAAATTCTTCGAAGGATTTTCACAAATTGGTTCAGAAAGCTGTAAAAAACATGGTGGCTATTTTTAATTTTTTTTTTAAAGTGAGATTTCTGGAGTGAGACTACTTATATTCACTGTGATTACTGGAAAACTGAGTCAAAATCACAGAATAACACTGGACCTGATTAAGTATATATAATCATGGCAAATATTGGTGACCTACGTAAACATATATTTAGATAGATAGGTTATTTTTAATGATTCTTTAATCAGTTATTTCCCCAGGGTTCCTGATTCTAGCTAATTATAATGAATGATTCACTGAAAACACAAGAATTTCTGGTGGTCAACTTTTAGAATACTTATCCCTTAAATTAACTAATAATTATAAGGTAGCATAGAACAATGAATAGGGAAGCTAACTGATGAATAACAGCTACAAGGCCAATTTTACAGTAATGAACACAAACTGCCTGAGAAGTACTATTTACTTACTGAAAATATCACTTAAAGGATTAGAATATATACCCTTTGAATGAAAAGAGGAATGCAACGATTCTTGAGCAGTTCATGCAGTCAAAAAGTGGTACGGTATCATATATGCTAATAAGTCTTGAATTTTAAGGTCTGTTTACAAGGCAAAGTATAAATTTTCAATTACCTGATTAATTTGAGCTGTGTCTAAAAACATATTATACAACTCAACTAACCTGTCTACACATTCTGAATGACACCACATTCTAGAAGTAATTACTGTTGATTTTTCACTGCTATCTTTAGAAGGAAATGATTATTCACTAAGAAAGACGAGATATAACTCCTCAGTGTCATTTCCTCAAGACATATTTTCAGCAATAAAGTGAAGTGACTATTTAGCAAATATTCAGTAAGTTCAGTCAGTATAAACAGTCAATCTGGATTACTTAAGTGAAGAAAAATTAGGATTACCTTAGCAGGTTTTCTATAATTCAAGTTCATCTAAAATTGCTAATTTTCCACTTTCTGTTCTAGTAGGGAAATGGGCTTGACAGTTAAGTACAAAAATGTTATCAATGACCCTCTTCTTCTACATCTAGAAGCAAGACAAGAGAATGCTGGGAAGGAATAAGGGCACAGATCTTTTTTGTGTAGAGAAAAACACATTTAGTAATAAAGGAAAAAATACAGAATTCAATGAGTATGTATTTTAATAGGTAATTTTACTGCTATGGCCATGAAACTTCTAGTCACAAGATAAAAGCATATTATAACAAGTAAAAAAACTATAATTTTGAAAGCTGAAAAAAAAGACTTCACTAACTCGAATGTATAGTCTGGATATCCAAAAACTTGTAGTTCAGTACACATGTTGAAATCTTCAAATAATAGTAACATTCTAAATTATAGATAACAGGATTATTGATCAGAGAATTTCAGGTGTTTTGAAGGTACTTCAGCAACCTTTGGTTATTTCCATTTGAATTTCCTGTTATCTACGCGCCATCACTTCAATTAAGTAGATCATAAAATAATTTCATCATCTTTTGTCCTTAACTGATATTCTCCTCCAGCTCCCCTTTACCTCCGGTAATAATATTTTCATTATCCTAGTTACTTTTCATTGGAACTTAACGTTGTTTCCTCCTTTGCCCTTAGCCTCTGAGTACAAACTATCATCGAGTGCAGTTTCCTGAGTCATATTGGTTACAGCTCTCCTATCGTCTCTGTTCCCATTGTCACCACTCCAGTTCATGCCATCAACCTCATATACTTGCTTTATTATCACAGCCTGCTGAGTTCCTGTCTCTAGCTTCTTGCTCCTCTCTTTTACCCACTTAATAAATTAATCTTCTTTAAAATTCCATTTTAATCCTTTGTTAACATTTTTTAAGGACCTTTTGAAGGAAATCACTGATTTTGGGGGTGGGAGGGAATCACTGATTTTTGACTGAAAATCCGTTCAGTTTTTATAAGTAGGTATGGAGAATGCTGTAGGTGCCAGCTATAACTCTTTTCTCATCTGATGCAAACTAATGTTGATGCCAGTTTAAAAAGGAGGAACCTAACCACTAGTAGAGGGCCAGGAAAACATTCTTTTTTGGGGAGATGAAGGAAGATAATCATGATAAGCTATTGCCAACTGATATGTCCAGTGCCTGGAACATAATATGTGCTCAATAAATATTTGAGAAATATGCTGGGGATTGTATATAAAATCTCCTGACTTAAGCTAAATTTGTTGGAATAAAAACTCACAGGGAATAGAAAGTTATAGAGAGTAGCAAGTTCTGTCCTAAGAAAAATTTGGTTAGAGAAAAGATGAATAGAGAGACACTTAATGTAAGATCAAATGAGTGTGATGAAGAAACTTAATATCTTATCTCTAATAAATTGTACAGCAAAGTCTAGTGAGGTAGTGGGGAGTAAGTATTGAAATGAATTGTCTTCAATGAACTTTTTAGTGCCTTTTTAGAAAGAGTTGCTCTTAAATTCTAAAGTGTCTGAGCAAAAATGAGCCTTGAAAGGCTCTAGCCTCAAAAAAAGTTAAGGTTGCTTCTTCTTAGGCTTGAGCGACCACCAGAGTTGAAGTTTAAGCCTGTTGTATTAATTATCTACTGCTGTGGAACAAATCGCCCCAAGACTTGGCAGCTTAAAACAATACTCATTTATCACTCACAGTTTCTGTGGGTCAGAAATCTGAACATGGCTTAGCTGGGTAATTGGCTCAAGGTCTCTCACAAGGCTACAGTCAAGGTGATGTAATCATCTCAAGACTCAAATGGGACATGATCTTCCAAGGTCACTCATGTGGCTGTTAGCAGGCTTCAGGCCCTCATTGGCTCTTCAGAGAACCCAGTCCTTACCACATGAGCCTTTCCACAAAGCAGCTCACAACAAGGCAGCTGGCTTCCATCAGAGAGAACAAGTGAGAGGAAAAGAAAGAGCCTAAGGTCTGCCAACATTCACTGGTCTTACCATGCTCCCCATTATCCTTAAGCAGCAGGCTTGATAGAATGGTGGAATGACTTTGATGATCCAGTTACGGTGCCACATGACACCTTGTTGAACTGAGACACTGTCTTCCAGGATGTGGTATTTGCTCTAAATCAGCATTTAATATACTGTCCTATTTCTCTCAGATCTGGGAACAAAAGGGTGGAAATGGGACTGGCTTTTCTTCTTATTACCTTCAGCGATCTATTAGCAAAAGTGCTGCTTCCCATTCCCATGACTTTAGGCTCTGTTGGTTTCAAGGTCTTAGTTCCATCGGAAGGAATGCTTCTTTCAGGTGAAACAACAATGATTCCATTCAAATGAAGCTGAGACTGCACCTTGCCACTTTAGGCTCCTTTTATCACTGAATTAACAAGATGGAGAGCATTTCTCGTTATTGGCTGTGGTGACTGATCCTGATTACTGAGGGAAAACTGAGTTGCTACTACACAATAGGGGTAGAGTGGAGTATGTCTACTACACAGGAAATCCTCTAGGACACCCTATGACTAATGTCAAGAGAAAACTATAACAATCTAACTCAGACAGGCTGGACCTTTCAGAAATGAAGGTATGGGGTCATCCCACTAGGCAAGGGTTATCCCACCAGGCAAGGAACCATGATCAATTTAGGTGCTTGCTGAGAGCAAAGGGACTATAGAATGAAGGTAGTTATAAATACCAGCTACAACTTCATGACCAGTTGCAAAAATGAGGAATGTAATAGTTATAAGGATTTCTTCCTTATTTCAACATGAATATATATATACTAAATACTTTCATTTTCTTCTCTCTTATTCCCTTATCATCTCATGTAAAACGTGTCACTAGCAATTAGCTTTATCTCTCAGAATTTAAATTATAAGATACCAAAGGTAAGAAGAATGGACATTAGCTGAAGATAATAAGGAGACTTTGTATCTACTCTTCTGGGGAAAAGGGTTAGTATGTTTTTGGTTGTACGTGGGATAGTTATGTCATGTTAGGTGAAAACACAACTTTATGTCTTTATTTAGAGATTAAGCTTGGTGTAAAGAGATGAATATGAGTGCCAAGTTGACAAAGGGTGGACTGTGAAGAATCTGTAATGTGTCAGTTTGGCTAGTTTGAACTACATTTCCCAGAATTTCTTTTTAAACTGCATATTTCTAGTTAGGATGGTACCCAAGAGAGAGTTCTGTGGGAAATTTGGAGAGTTAAAGTGAAGCTGCAGCCATTTTTAGCTCACACATATTGTTGTTTACATGATGGCTCACATGGTGGCATGAGGCAGTGGCCAGGGTTGTGTCTACTCTACCTTTCCCTGGATTCACCTTCAGCATCTCTGACTCCTGGGTGTGAGTGCAGTTAGCTCCATGACAAAGGGCTTTTATAGGACACCCACACCACCAAGGATAGAAACCACAAAAACTGACATGGGTTTATTAATTCCATCCTCATGGGCTCCAGCTCATGCTTAAGGGTTCTAGCTCATTCTTGCTCTCTGCCACTTTATATCCATCTTCCCTTAACAACTGTCTGCTCTGTAAACTCAAGTTCCAGCATCGAATGCAAAGTCAGCATTCTTGTGAAGACTGCTTAACCTGCTCTGGTCAAATTTCTGAAATAAATACTTTACTACACACACACACACACACACACACACACACACACACACACACACACACACTCAATCTTCATTATTTGTGGGTTCTGTATTTGTGAATTCATCTACTTACTAAAATGTTTTTGTAAGCCCCAAAATCAATACTCCTGGTGCTTTTGCAGTCATTTGCAGACATGCGTGTATACAGTGATGAAGCCATGCTTCACCTTCTTGTTTCACTTCTCATACCATAAACGACTATTTTTGCTAGGTTTTTCACATTTTTGTGCTTTTTTTTTCGGTAATTGCACAGTTTGAAATGATCCCTAAGTAGAGTGCTGTCTAGTGTTCCTAAGCACAAGAAGACTGATGTGTCTTATGGAGAAAATAAGTGTGTTAGATAAGCTTCATTCAGGCATGAGTTACAGTGCTGTTGGCTGAGTTCACTGTTAGTAAATCGACTATATATATTAAAGTTTCTTTAAAGAGAAACATTCATAAAACATGGTTATAGACTGATCGGTCGACGAAAAAGTTGTGGCCAGAGGCTTGCAGGAACCCAACTCTGTATTTCCCCTAGGAGTAAAGATTCAGTATTCACTAATTCTTTGTTCATAGTGACTTTATATAACACAACTACTGCTAAGAAAGAAAATCAATTGTATAGTACACACATATACACATACACACATATACATAGGTATATATATTATGACATATATATTTCCTAGTGGTTTATGTCTGCGATTGAACCTTTCTGACAGACCTGAAAATTTTAGCTATCATGACAGTGAAGCTCGGTTCAAGTTTAGGTATTAATGATAAATGAAATTTGGTATAATAGTTCTGTACCTAGTATTTAAACTGTTCTCCAAATTATTCCCTTCAAATGCATAAACACATCTGCAACTCTATGTAGTGATTTGCTATCTTCTCTGAGTATTATATGGAGTAGTTTATGTTCAAAACTTCTGCTCATCTTCTGGCATACATGGCCAAAGCAAGCCTACTTCTGTTCTGTAGCTATAACCAGATATCATTGCTCAAGTTGTGTTTACCATCAAAATTGGGTGGGAATTATGAAAACAAAAACTTTTAGAAAGCAATGAAAAATGTTACCCTCTCCTCTTACCTAGGGAATAGAGACAAAAGTACAACACCTATGGGATGGAAATCAGCGCCATCCTTACACTGTCCGGTGCCTGTGTGAGATGTTTACCACTTCATTCCTCTGCTTTGAACCAGCAGGCCAGTGGATGCCTTCTGATCCATCCAGGTCCTGATCCCTTACACTGCTCTGTTCCGTTTGCCTAGAATACCATCTTGCACGTCTTCCCACACTCCAAACCTTAACATACGAAGTCCAGCCAAAAGTTTTTGCAAGAAAAATTTTTCTAAAGACTCTAGGCCACAGTAATCTCTTTTTTTCTGAACTCACAGACTTTACTGCCTGTTGTAACACTGAGTTGGTATTCAGTCAGAGACAAATACTCTGAGATCTTATATGGCTATCTAGTCCTTGTCTTATAATGAAATTCTTTCTTTTAATGTACATCTTGTCTCCCTAAGCTTCAATAGCAAATGTGTACATTACTCTCACATTGTTTCACCTACTCGTCTTTTTTGGTAAGCATTTTCAGCTACTTAACAAACTTCTGGTAGTAGATCAGATTCATGTTGTATGTTACTGATAATTCATTCAAGATTCAAAGCAGAACAACAGGCTTAATTCGCAAAATAGAATGACATATTTCATAATCATATTTTTTTCACCTTAAAAAAAAAAAAAAACTCGTACGTCTCTCAACCAACACATACCTGCTGAGACTCGGGGACAGTCAGGCAGCATGGACTCCACTGATGTGTCTAACGGTTCTGAGCTAGAGACCCAATTACAACAGTTCTGCAATGCAACAGAGAGAATTTTCTATTGAAACATAATTTAAGCGGAGACCAACTTTTTAGGCTGTAGAGAATAATTTATCCTATATTATATACCATTAGAAGTATATTCAATTTATTTTCCATATACTGGAGACCATTTTCTTATGTAAACAGTTAATAATTACTCATGACTGACAAGCCTGTGGAAGGAAAAAAGTTTATCTTCTACAATTTAGCAAATCACCTGTGCTGATATTAAGAAGACGTGACTTTCTGTGAATATGATGCAACATATTTCTAAGAGAAGGCTAGGATTATAATTAAAGGAAATTGAAAAATGTGTCAGTTTTTAACTTTTAGATGAAAACAGATATTATTTTGAGCATGTAAAGAAACAGCTATGTTTTAAAATTATATTATTTGTCTTTGTAATATTAGAAGAAATAAATTTTATAATTACTCCTCAAAATGTGGCCTATATAGTTATACTATCTTTTAATTTTTATTTCAGCCTGGTTCAATGGAGGCTGTAATAAATAGTTTAAAAAAACCCCACAATCTGATGAATTGTAGCTGTGTGTTTGAGGATACAAAGCCTTCAATATTAAATAAAAATCAACCTCTAAGATAATGATGATTTACAACTCAGACTATGAAATAAAGATAATCTATATCCCTTCCATACATTTTAAGTCTATATTTGAAGTCTGGCTTAAAAAATGTAATTAACCTCATATATGAATTTAAAAATTTTCCAAGACACACAAAGACACACACACACAGACACACACACACACACATATACATACACACACACTGAATTTCTAGACAGATTTTGTTTAAAAAGAAATCATCCTATCAATCACGTTGGAGAAAATCGCTGATTGCTATTCTGGTAAACAACCATGTATTGTGTATTTTTAGATGCTTGCTGCCCTGGTTGTGCACCATGGAATCCGTCTTCACTGTGGAAAGATCCTTGACTGGTAGATCAAGTGTCTTATTGTGTTTCCTTAATTCATTCTGTCTGGAAGAAGATGTCAGCTGTGTTGCAGTGAGGAGAGAATTTCAAAGGCCCCAGTCCCCACCAATAAAGGCCGAGGAATGGCTTTTGAATAGATTTGTCAAGGCAACCCTACTGTTCTGGGACCAGGGAGAGCAGGAATAACATAAAGGAAGGGTTGCTGTATGAGATTAGAAAGTGAAGTTCACAAAGCATGGCAGATTTTTGTAAGAAACAGTAGATCAATGAAACTATTGAACTGTGTGGAAAAAACCATGAAAACAAACACAACATCTAGTAATGTTCTTAAATGCTTTCTCTCCTTTTACATTTAAAATGGATAAAATATTAGTATTTTCATGTATTATAAAAGCTTGATGGTTTAAAGTGGATACGTATTCTTAACTTGCATTCCTAATCTTAATTAGCAGCTGAATGCAAAATTATACAATGTAAGAGAGCAAAAATCATAAAAGAAATAGGGTTTTAGAAGATATTTCATACATTTGCAATAAGTAAAATTAATATTACTACTGATAGAATACTACATCAGAGAGTTCTAGATAATGCAGAAGATTAGCGCACAATTAGCCAGCTTTTATATACAATGTGACACTTGCTTGTAAGAAATAAGTATTCTCCAAAGCAGTGTCAAGATATGTAAATGGATGATTTGTTTCATCATTCATCACAGCCCCTAATAAATTAAAAAATCATGACTTCTATAGGTACTAAAAATAGGCTCCCAATGATACAGGGAGATAGCTTCAATGAAGAATGACTTTCTCTTTCTCTCTCTCTTTCTTAAACAATTCAGTCTTTTCAATGACAGCAATTAGCACTACCGACAGACAGGCAGCGATTAGGTATATATTTTAATTATTATTCATCCTAGTAGTACGTCCAAATCTGATGAAAGTCAGCTATTACCCTAGTGATATGTCAGTCTTAATACTGCTCACCTACACTTCACATATGTAAAAATATGTCTTATAGGATATTTCTAGTATTAATAAGAGTGATGGTACATTACAATGTGCTGATGATTAATCGTTTCTAACTCGTTATCATTGACTTTAGAAAGCTGAACAAAATGGATTTTATCCAGGTCACCTTTAAATATTTAAAGCAAAATATAAGTCAACATCTTATGATTCTGAAATTTCAGTTTTTATCTAGTCACATGTTTAGGCTTTGATCTCTAATAAAAATAGGACAGAAAATAAACACCCTATAGTTAAAGTGGATATGTCCAAAAGTTCTCTGGGATGACAAAGTACCTGTGTAGGGTTGTAAAAGTTTGGTAATATAAGTTTGATGAGTGTATACATGTGCATGTGTGCATGTGTGACATTTTTACTCCCCTGGGAAAAAATATATAGAAAAAAGGGTAAAACAAGCTAAAAATGTGTTTGGCGTGTCATAGACTATAATGAAATAAAATAATATAAACATATTGGGAAATATAAGTAAAGAAAGAAATATGAGAAAGATATACAGTCATGCTATATTAAGTAGAATTATCTG